>NC_034435.1:4985005-5044695 GCF_002078875.1 Numida meleagris
CGGGAGGAGCACCCAGGCGGGGACTCTTCGCTTTGGCCAACGGGAGGCTGCTTTTCCTTGCAAATGCACAGATTGCACAGATTACATCATGGAGGGCTGCCTGCACTTCAGTGTAAAAGTCTCTTCCTCGTGTAAAGGAGGGTTGGAGGAGTGATGGCAGACAGCAACAGGTCTGCCCAGTAGGGTAGAGATGCCTGGACCCCTTGGAAATAGGGCAGTGGCAAGGAGGTGTGTTAAGAAGCTATCTCCATGCAAGACATGCTTTGCATATGTACAGGCAGAACCTTCCAGGAGAGCCAATGAGTGTCCTCCTACGCTTCAATCTGAGGAAAGACCTACACATTTTGTGCTGTGAATGTAAGTTGCTCGGTACTGGCCAGGACCAATCTCTAAACAGCCCTGTTCTTTCCATCTCACCGTAGTGTCCCTCAGCTTATGTTGCAGGTATCCTCTGATTTCCCAGCCCAATGGACTAGCCAGGTTTCACCATTAACTTCTCCACCTGTCTCCTCCATCCTGTTTTCAGAACTTACACTAATAACCAGTCCTTCACTTCTTCCCTGAGACACAGAGGTCAATTGCAAAGTCAGATCTGAGTATCTAAAATCCACGTGATTCTTTCATGTTCCTACTGCAAGGCAGTCAGACAGTCAATCCCTTGAGTGCACCAAAGGACAAATCACTCACCAGTGAGAACAAATTTATTCCCTAGCCCTTATACCAAGAGCACACATTTCTGACTCTGACTGGAGGGTGTCAGCTGACATGGATTTGTGTTGTACTTCTTAGATTGCAAACACTCAAGTTGCAGGCATTAATTCTTCAAGGTTGCACTAGATTGTCCTATATAGTCAGTGCACTGTGGTAAAGCTTTGCCTCCTGGTATATTCTGTGCATGGGATACATTATCACATGATGCCAATGGAAAAAAGTAATAATTTATTATAATATTTATTATCTAGAAATCAAAATGGTCCAAATATGAAGGCTTGGTCTAGGTAGCACTTGAGACTCACATGCAGATCTGATGTTGAGAAATTGCTGCCTGCTAAGAAGTGATGGAAAAAATCTCCTGTGGGCAAATACTTGGATCTTAAGCTCTGGATCTAAAAGCAGATGACAGAAAGGGAACCCATTTTTAAATGGCATTTGATGCTATACAAATTACAGTATGACTAGAATACAGCCAACTTCACAGTTTCCAACTCCTTTTTTCCCCCTTTTTCCTAGTCTTTAGCGAATTGTGGGCCAACTCCTTTGGCTGGCGTACAGCCGAGGATCTGACCAGCCACTGTGACATTTTTACTGTTGCTTAAGATAAAAGATGGCTTTGAGCAGATTATTCCTGTGTTCAGAGTGAATCAGTAAATAATCTGGCAGACTCAAATGCTGATCTCTTGAAGTAAGAGATGGAGACTGAGCAGTACCCAATGACCTTGCAATGCATTAGTCACAGAATGGAGAATGTAGACTGGCATATGGGTAAAAGAAGACGTTACAGTGCCTGGCCTTGAACATGAGTCTGTGAGAGATTGTCATTCAAGAGCCAAATCTGGAAGTCTTTGCTCTGGCTTTATCCAGGCAAAGCAGGCAGAATTCTGGTGAAATGTGAAAAGGGTGGGAGCAGAAATTGGGAATGACGTTTTCTGGACAATGCTGAGGGGTGTCCAAATCATTCCAAAAGGTGTATCAAAAGGATGCTGAGACATAGCTACTTTCTTCCCCTGCAAGATCCTACTGGGCAGGAAATCCAGTGTAAGGAGCTGAGACCAGTGCTTTTGGCTGTTACTACCCCCAGTGTATTTCTTCAACCTTCTCTTAGTTTTCCCAGTTCCTCCTTTGCTCTCCAGGACTCTCCCGAGTCCCTTTGTTCAGTCTTAGTGTGCTAACTGCTGCCATCCCCTGGCCCCAAGCTGCAGCTGTAAAAAAATCTTTCATTTTCCTGCAGCTTTTGCCTTTGAGTCTTCTGCTCCTGTGTAAAATGGAGAAAGACTCTAATGGGGGTAAAGACATAGGCCACCAGGAATGATGAAGAACAAACCTCCCAGATGCCCATCTGTGAACAACAGTTGCTTTGCTGCTGTGGTGAGCCCACAGGGGACAAGAAGTGTCCAAGTACTGCCTGTTTTCCTGAGAGCAGCAGCCTCTTCCTTTAGACATACAGGACAGGACTTTGGACTGAAGTCCTTGCTGTACTGTCCCACTAGTAATTTTGGGCAGCAATTTCAGCACAGCACAGCTGTGACTTCAGAAACTTGATTTTCAAAGATATCTGAGATGTGAACACGAGGTGTTCCTGAATCAGGCCCAAGCTATCTCCCGCCCGAGATACTCTTCTTTCAAACAATGCACTTGGAATGTTGGGCTTATTTCAAAAAGAGACCGGAAACCCACTGTGTCTATGGTAGATTCATTCTCTCTTGGCTTTTCCACCTTGTAAGGCTCTGCAACTCCTTCATTTGCATGCTAGGTTCATTTCAGTAGGAGAGAGGGTTGGACAGATTTTTCTCATAGGGAAGTCTGGGATGAACTTAGAAGACACAATGGGAAAGGTCACAATTTTATTTAATTATTTTGAGTTGTTTTCCACCTCCTACTCAGAGCAGCCCTCAGGGCTTGGATAATTAGCAATGAAGTGAAGCAGGAGCAATCTGGACTTTGACCCCAGCTGACCCGCTTGGTACAACTCATCTGATTAATGCACCTGGTCACATGGTGGCCACAGCAACTTGTTGCTGGGCATCCAGAGGTTTCCAAGGGAACCGCTCCTGCTCCTGCCAGCGATGCTCCCGGAGAGCTGCAGCCCAGAGGGCCCAACACCCAGTCAGTAGCACTGGGGAGCAGTGAGGTGCAAGGAACACCCCAAGCAGGGAGCACCTGCCCTGAATAGAGGGCTATTCAGCAGCACATTTAACACCTCTTTCCCAAGGTGCATTTAAAGACTGTTGTATGACAAAGACATTTCTGGACAGAGATCCCATCCCCTAGCAAGCTGCACACAGAGCTGACCTGCCTGTCCTGTGGAGCGCAACACAGCCCCATCTCCCCTCCCTCCCCAGGCCCTCTCTCTGCACACTGCCGGAGTGTTGCCTACACACAAGCCTGGCAGCTTCCACACACACAGCTGCTTCAACACACGTCCTTACACATGCACGCACACACTGCACTGCTTGCAGGCATCTCCACACGCTCTTCTGCAGCCTTACCTTCATGTGCTTGATTGTCAATGTTCCTGCTTGTTAGCACACAGATGGAGATGCCCCATGCATGTGCACACACACTCACACTTGTGTTACACACTGGTCTTTCAGATACACCAGGCAAACTTACAGCTGTTTTTTTCTTCCCTTCTCCCTTTCACCTTGGTGGAGGAAGATGAGAAGTGTGTGCACATCTGCACTGTGTGCTCTAACAGTAACTTCCCAAGGCTGTTAATGCTGCTCCAGTTTTGGTAGCCATGGGGTAAGCATTAGAGCAACAGGACTCCAAAAGCTGTTAACACTGTACCAGGAGACCTTCCTTTCAAAGCTTACATACATCTGATCCTTAGCAGCATAAAGTCAGCTTCTTTCAACTGATTTTTGTGGAACAACACTGATTTATCCCTGCTACACAATGGTTTGCATTGCTGAAGGACATGAGCACCCAGGGAAACATGTCTCAAACATGCAAAACCTTTCTCCTCTTTCCCGGGAAGGTAATGAGTGCTTCCTTGCTAACTCTCCAGACCAGATTGCTTTCAGATGCTTACACAATATCTTTGATCTTTCAGACTAGAACACATACCTGCAAGAATACAAGCTGTGAATGGCTTTACATGGCAAACTGTATTTACACAGTGGGAAGAGAAAGATTCAAAGGACCTGTGGTTCTTCTGCCTCTGAACGAGCTTCACACCACATCATAACTGTTGATACCATCGTTTGATGATATCAGGAGTATCAGACAGAGAAGAAATGTTATTTAGAGTGAACTCAACGTCTTAAGCAGGAGGGGTCATTTTCAAAACTGCACATAAAACAGCGTAGGTCAACAGAAGCTGGAAGATACGACTCCACTTAGGGTAGAAAAGGGTATGAATGAAAACTGCCTGCAAGAGCTAGATTCTTCATGCACGCATTCATAAGGAATGAGACAGACTTGTTTCAGGATGAGCTATCCCTCCACTGTGTTCAAATCACACATGTGACCATGCAAAAGGTATGGTTACGTGTAATGAAGGCAACTTTAATGAGGTGTCTGCAAAAGGCACAGTCAAGCAGCAGCAGAGTACATTCATGCCTCAGAGGAGAATGTGGAAGTCTCTATCTCTCTGCCTGTATCTCTGTGTTGTACTAAATCCCATGTACGTGTACTTGGACTTGTGACACTGAGACCATGGCAAAGATAATGAAGAGAAAGAGGTCATTCAGACAAACTTGCCTGTCCTTGGTGGAGTTTGTTTTCATGTCTCAAGCAACAAACTCTCAGCTGCTGAAGCAGTTAAATAGTGTTGTAAAAATAAAGCCCATGCTAGCTGAGTAAACAAGAAGCTTGAGAACTGGATCTGTCAGGAGCCAGAACAACTTGTAAGCAGAGGTTAAAAGAAAAAAGAAAATAAACAAAAACAACCTGAAGAGCAAACAAGAGCACTGAAGGCAATAGTTTCATAAGCATTAAAAGTAGAACCTATGTTCCCTTTTCAGAAGTGGTTTTAGAAGTTAAAAGTCAAAATCACATGATCTTTGGATAAAATCTGGGATCCTATGTCCCTTAGATATTTTGGATGCTGTTTTTCACAGTACTAGAAGTTGGTGCCCCAATGAAATTAGCAGGCAGGAAGTTCAAAAAAGACAAAAAGAAGTGCTTTTTCACACAGCACATAATTAAATTTTGAAGCTCATTTGCCACAGGATATTGTGTAGACTGAAAGTATAAATATGTCCAAAAGGTTTTAGACAAGTTTATGGAGGTTTGGTCTATCAATAGCAATTAAGCTTAATCATCTGGATGCAGCATCCAGGCAGTCTTCACAGATTGCTGGAAGCTACAAAACTACAGCTTGGAGAAGCCTTGTTCTTTAAATGCCCTTTCTTTGTGCAGTGCCCTTACGCGTCTTCGTACAGTTACTGCCAGAACCAGTTCTCTGGGACAGGGGCACCTCTGCTGTGGATCAGTCAGCCCGTGTTTATATTCCTAAGCATGTTGTGAGATGTTGTTTTAGGCTTTCAGAGGGATCTTAATAGTAAATTTTTTTGGAACTCTGGTCCTTCAGGATTCTCCTCTTGTTTGTTATGCCTCAGATTACATGTTGTTGCCACACAGGCTCTAACAGAATTACACCTCTGTGAAACTCACCTGGTATGGTGAATTCCAAACAGTTAATTTAGTGTCATTTGATACCAGATTTTAACACAGTGTATCTTTTGCAGAGAAATTCCAGAAGAAGGTAGAGAAAATGAGGCTTCAGTTTGGCTCAAGGGTGCATATTACCATGTAGCAAGGCAGTCTAATTCAGATCCCACCATACTGACCAGAAGCAAATTCAGAAAACAATGTAGTCGTTGTGCTTTCAACAGATATTTTCAGGCAATGCTGCTCTACATGCCTTTCCCAGGAGAAAAGCAAACTTGTGTGAGGAAAGGTGTAGCGGTAAATTCTGCTCTCACATGCTGTGGTGTCAGTGTGGAGTATCTACAAATACCTGAGAGCTTCTTAACTAGCACAGAATTTGGTGGCAGTTGGTGAGAACTAGGATTTCACAGTGCTGACCATGGAGGCTAAGTCCTAAGAAATCCACAGACATGGGTGGAATTATCACAAATTGATACTAATTTTGAGCTGACTGCAAATATCAGAGGCAAATGGAAATCCTTGGCCATTGCATATCTAAGACAGAACAGTGAGTACTAGCCCATCAAGTCTATATGTTTTGTAGTATTTCACTTCTTGCAGAATAATAATGCTTCCAGAGAAAGATGTGTCCCTTCCAGTAAGTAAGATCAAATGTCTGAGCATTGTTTTTTTGTGTGTACATGTACGAATTCCTCTTTTGGTGCTTCCTGAAGACCATGTTGGTCCAAATCATAACATGATCGCTGCGCATTTATTCATGTCCCTTCTTCACTTCTCATTTCCTTTTACTGTTATCTACATCTATTCTCTTCTGCTCTTTTCTTCCTCTCTGTCTCTATTCTACTGTCCCTGCACACCACTCCAACCCAAACACCCAAAGCTTTTCTTTGGATGAAATGATGGAAAATAAACCCCTTGTGAGGAGCTGCAGTATGTGCTCCGCCAGAGAGCAGTCTTATTCATTAAGGTAATGGTCTTGTATGCATTTGGGCATGTTATCAGTAACACTCCAAAGGGAAATGGGCTACTTAAACCTATTATACCACTGCTTTATTCACCATGTGCTGCCATTCACCTCCTACATGACACTGGGCTCTAATAGCACCAGTTTCTGAGAAACCCTGCACATTACCCACAAGCAGTTCATTAATCTACTGTTTTCATTCTTGAGAGAAAAAAAAAAAAGCAAAAAACAAAACAAAACAAAACAAACAAACAAACAAAACACGGCTCCAACCATACCAGAGCGCAAATGCTGAGTGCTCATCCAAAAACAAAACAGCTTTGTTGTGCCAGCAGCTCCAAGGGAGCCCTAAACAGAACAGCACTTTCTGCTGATGGGGAAAAGAGGGGGTCCTCTGGCCAGGGGACAGGGCTGTATGTTGGGAAACAAACAAAGCTGCCAGCCAGAGGCTGCTGTAGGGAGACTGGGAGAATCTGTTTCCTGGAGGATCCAAGTCAAGCCAGTGCAACGTGCATCAGAATCAGTTCCCAGCTGGTGATATGAGCTCAGTCCTGGCTGCAGTTCCATCCCAGAATATCAGTTTTCCCAGGCAGAAGAAAGCAAATGGAAGGTATCTTTGAACTCCAGCTTGTGATCACACAGGGGACTGGCAGAATTTACTCCAACCAGCTACAATGAGATGTTTCTTGAGAGCCCTCGAAGAAAAGATTCCCAGCCCCACTCCCGAAACTCAGATCTGTGGGCTTTTTCACTTCTTCTCAAACACACGGTGGTCATGGTGTTAAAAAAAAAAAACCAACAAAACAGCTACAACTGCTTCATAAAAGAGAAGAGGCCTGCTAACGGCCCAGGCTTTTTCTCCCTTCTCAGCACCTTGCTGAGGGGGCAAGCTGCTCCATCTCCTGGCTGACTGAGCTCCCTCAGTCCAACCCCTCAGCTTTGAGCAGAGTTCACTGGAGAACGGTGCAGGTGTGTCCAAACGTGATTGTTTCTGCCAAATCTCCAACACTAGCAAACAAAGCCTCCTGCTTAAGGCGGGAGGACGATAAAGGCTTGTGGACAGGAGCTTACTTAAAAACAATTGCTCGTCCATGTGAGAACAACAGAATATCTGTGTCCACAAAACAGGCACAGACAGAAACAAGTGGTAACATTTTTTTAATGCATGGGAATTCAGGAGTCTGGGATCTGTTCCTCTGAGACCTCTTGGCTCACTTTGTACTGCTTTGTCCAACAAAAAAAGCTGCTGTTCTCTGGTTTCCTACAGGAAAAAAGAAAGTAGAGAGGTGAGATGATCTGGCCAGTGAGAATTAGTGATGCAAATGTTGGTCTTGAGGACCCATGGCATCTTGTTAACATCTGCACTCCCCTTCTTGTCAAAGAGATTTCTTTCCCAGCTGGAAAGGAGGATAAATATGCTGGTAGCCACAGAGGAAGGGGAGCAAGATGAAGGATTCCACTCTGTAAATGTTGTAGGGCAGAAATAACTGCAAGAGGCAATTATGAAATGATGGATCTTCCCTGATTCAAGACCCTAGATGCTGCCCCTGGTCAGTGAGCAACCACAATTTGCCTACCAGATGTGCACAGCTGTCCCACACCCAAAGCCCTCCCACAGTCACTGGTGTGCATATGTTGCTTTATTTGAGGTAGCTTAGTGAAAAGTCTGGCTTGGTGAGAAATCGAAGCAGGGAATTAGGGCTTAGGAGGTGTGCAGTTGAATTAATCTCTGCTTTTGGGTGAGGACACAAATGAAAATGGAAGCAAAGGGTAGAGGGCTGTGGCAAGTGGAAGAACTCCTGCCTTGCTGGGCTATTAGAAAGCCAGACAGCCACATGCATGGTTCAAACTGCCCAGGGAGACCAACACTGATGAAATACCTCCTGCCAAAAGAAAATGTGATTACAGGCCTGATCCTGTGCCCTGGCTGCTTCAACGTGTCTACACAGAATGGCTCACAAGGAGTGCAGTAGTGAGAGATACTTACAGAGGCATTTATTCTAACACAAAACATTCTCTTAGGGCACAAGGGGGATGGAGCAAGGCTAGATGAAATCCTCTCCATTGAGCTCCGCTTCACTGAAATGAATACATTATTATGGTAGAGACTGCAGCCCTTAATATTCTGCCTCTGAACAGCATCATGCCTGTGTTGAACAAGGGAGACTTAGTCTGAGGGAAATTCTTTTTGTGATACAGATACTCAAGTACTGGGACAGAGTACTAGGAAAGGGATAACGTTTCCAGTGCACAAGGAAAGGAAATTAAAACAAAGCTCTTCCGGAGTAGAGTAGGTATAGGGCAGGGAGAGAGAGCCTTAGGGCAGCAGGATGGGACTTCTGCTTCAGCCTGATTTCTGTACTTGTGGGAAAAAAAAAAAAAAAAAAATTAGATCAGGTTTTACAGAGCTGTATGATCTCCTGACAGCACTTTGACAACCTTGGTGAACGGCTCCTAGCTTCAGGCTGCCTCTGCCCCTCTTTCCTGCCTCTTTTCTCCAAATCTTAGCTGAGGCTTACCCGCTAACTGACATGTAAAACGGAGTGGCAAATCTCCTCTCCCTCACCCCTTCCATATCCCTGCCTCTCACTGCCCCACTTGAGGCCTGTTTTCTTTTTTTGTTGCTTCTAATGAAACTAAGTGGCTGCAACCAGAAAGTTTCCACTTCCTGCCTCTGGGCTGATTACTGCAGAGATGACAAAGGCAGCATCCTGCGCTGGAGCCTCTATGGATGGGAATCCTCAGGGGAAAGGATAAAGTAATGCTCCGTGCCCTTTGCTCATCAAGCACCGTTAGAGTACTGACTGCCTAACCTGGCTATCTAAGAGAGCAGGACCTGACTAGCTTGACGTCAAGGGCCAGGGTCTCTGGAAAACACGCACTAGTGCATGGATGTGTGATATTCTCAGCAGTCCTTGATACTGGGCTTCAGTACCGGAATAAGCAAAGTTCCTTCATCAGCCATGCTGCAACAATCTTGGTTGGTACTGCTGAAGGGGGAGCTGGTCTCACTTGCTATTTTTGTTATGCTTAATACTGTCTAGAGATACATCTCCACAGCTCTGGTGGATGGATCCTGTTTGTGTCCTAGGCCGGGATGGACAAAATGGTCCATCCTTCTAAACCCTTTTGCTTACCCTTGTCTTTGAAAATAGTTGAGAGAAGAGTCCAGTGCAAGTTCCAGTTCAGGTGCTGACTTTCCTTCCAACAAGAATATCTACAAGAGCTTCCTGAGCATCAAGGCTGAACTTTCCTAGAGCAACCACTAGCCTTCTGCCTGGTCAGAAATACTGCGGTCTCTTGCAACTACAGACCCATTCTCAGCTGAACTCCATCATGGGTCAGGTCTGGTTGACACCACATTTCTTGGCCCTCACCCAGATGTCTCTAGGGTTACACACTTGTACCTTGGAGTTCCTGGCTGCTTCTGGGAATCTGGGCCTGTCGCAGCAGGGCTCAGTTTGTCTACATCTCACCTTGCTGACACGAGGGGAAAGTAAACAAGATTCTGCTCAGCACTGCAGAGAACAACTGCTCCAGTGTTGCCTGGCAGATGGGGCCCAAGGCGGAGACCATCTGTTCCGGAGTGAGGGCCTAAATTTCTCCCTGAGAGATCCTGGGCTGAAGATACCCAAGTGAGTTCAATGGGACAAGAGGCACCAGGGTGCAGCCATGACCTTGACTCTTAATTCAGTCCTTGATGACTGGGCATTTTGCAGAAACAACTCGGGGCTACGTCCTCAATTCTGTGGGCCATTGGATATCTCCTATTCCCCAAACTGATTTTTTCTTTCTCTCTCCACATCTCCACCTTCTTTTCATATCAGCAATCTTTCTTGCATATATGCAGTGTGTTCCCTGCATGTGTTCCCTGTCATGGATCTTGGCAGAGGCTGTGTAACTTCCTGGCAGCTCTCACAGCTGCCACTAACTACCCTTAGACGTCCTGCTCTCCTTGTCCAAAAAAGTGAAACTACCCTATACAAAGGCCATTTGCTTGATACCACATATTTGACTGTTCATCTGGCTCCTGCAGCACATCCTGGCAACACTGGACGGCATTATGAAGAGGAGCACTGGGAAGGTTTTGGTAACGCCCTTAGAGCTTGACGAAGCTGCTGGCATCTCAGACAGAGAAGAGAATAACATCCAGGGAAGTCTGGAGAAGGAAAGAGCAATCTGCTGCTAGTCACTGTATCTGGGAAGCTGGGAACATACTACATTAAACTGATAATAACACCTTGAACAGCAGGGTGGTAGTTTCCATCTGGCCTAGTGCTGAGCTTGGTCTCTCTCACTTCTTCCCTGCTACAGCCAGGGAATCTTAGTCATAGGGTTGGCCACAGGTCACCCATCATCACCCATCAAGGCAGAGCAAGGATGAAAAAAGTCATATAGCGAGAGCAGGGTGCTCAGCAGCAGCAGCAACTCTTGACTCTCCTTTCACCCCAGCTAGACCCTCCTTAAGCTTGGGAAGTGGAAGATGTTAGAGCTCTTTGCTTAATTAGTATCAACAGCTGAAGTACTTGAGAAACAAAAGCTCCTCTCTCTCTCTGTGCCCCACTTTTACTTAGGGGTGGGGAGCAAATTGCTTGGAAGCCAGAAAGCACCCTGGATCTTGTCACCATGGCTGCACAGACACAGCCTCCTGTTATCTCCAGAGGAACAAAACCCTCCTCCCACCCTCTTCTGTCTCAGCTGGAGCTGATAAGAGGAGAAGAAATAAACAAAACGTGTTAAAAAAAAAAAGACACCCCCAACCCAAAACAGCAAATAAATACCCAGGGAATAAACCAATCTTTGGTAAAACATATTTGTTTCTGCAGTGGCTTTTGGGTTGCTGGATAGTTGAAGGACTCAAATGAGGATTTCAGGTTACAGAATCCATCTCAGTAATGCCAAGAGTTATAAAATCACAACTCATAAATATGATAGGTCATGCCAATTGCTTGAAAATAATGGTCTCTAGCTATATGTATCTAAATGTGTAGATCTGATTTATTTATATGCAGATGTGTGTACTATTACAATGATTATATAGAATTCTTATGGATTCTTGTTAGAAACTTACAGGGATCACATCTGTAAATTTTCCGTAAGAGACTATTCTGTATTTGTATTTCTCTATGCACATGGAGAGGTAGCAGGCAAATAGACAGGGTAAGATAGCAGAATTAGCTAATACAGATTTTGGTGCTACCAGTTAAACTGCTTTTGGTATCTGGGCACCTTCACTCAGTGTGGATAGGAACTTTAGAAAGTGACACAAAATGAAAAACAATGTGGGACTTTGATATGTTCTCATAGCCAAAAGGCTAAAAATATGCCAAACAGCATAGCAGTAAAGCACTGGAAACTAGCAACCGTGTATTTATGTACTGAGAGAAATTAGGGCTATTACAGTTGCTCCGGACTGGCTTCCCACATAAACTGGATAGATAATTTCACTTGGTGCTTCATGCATCAAGCTCTGACCATCTGGTTGAACACAAATGTACCTTTCAGCAACATGTCTCATTTTGGCTTGATGCCTCCAGGGCCACCTCCCTACAACAGGAGCTATTTCAATGCTTAATTACACTTAAAGTTGAAAAAGGACAACTTATTTTCAGCCTGTATCTTTCCAGTATCAGCTTCTGGATACTGAGTCTTTGGCTGCCTGCGTATGCATGTAGGGAGCTGTATACTTAAATCAGCCCGTGAACTGCATAAGACATCAAGGGTCAGAGGATGGCTCACATAGCAACTCTCTGTTTTCTGTTTTTTTTTTTTTTTGTTGTTGTTTTTTAAATAAGCCATTAATATGTGAATAAACAAATTAAAGGGAATAACTGCTAATTCAAAAGTTAACATAGTGTTCCCTATTTTGCACTGACTGGCACACATGGTCTGTTTTTGGCTCTTCTTTATTATCAGTAGTTGAAATTAAAATGCTTGTAATTCTATCAAGAAAATTATGACTTTGTTATACATTTTGCTTCTGTAAGTTTTGTCTTTGTTTACAACACTTTCTTGCAACTGCCAAGAAATACTGTCTTTTGATTCAAAAAGGCCAAACAACTCCATATTAAATGGCTAATTATGTTTTTCAATTTTTCCACACAAATATTGTCTCCTATCAGCATTTCCTTGGCCAAGCATTGCAAAGTGTTACCTGTGTAAGTCTAACCTGGGTCACAACAGACAAATCTGCCTGTTTCTGTTTCTGTCTGGGAGACTCACAGGTCTTAACTCTTGCTCTAAAACTTACCTGACCTTCTTTTGCATATGGACCTACATGGTTAAACTCATTTAGATCATAACAACAGCTTGCTCAGACTGACCTGAAAAGATCAGGCTCTTATTGATTGCTCTGAGCACACTTATCTCTACAGAAAGCGTGCTGCTCTCATCCTCTCCCACTGCCAGATAAACATGAACAGATGCATAACTATTGTAATAATAGCAATACTAATATTAATGATTCTGGAGTGAGATCTGGGTCTAGTCTCCAGTGCTTATATTCTCCTGGTCTGCCGTCTTCAGGAACTCTCTCAGATGTCTCTGAGAACCTGGGTTAAGAAATCATCTTGAAGCAGTTGCTGATTTTTCCCCAAACCCACCAACTGTTAAAAAACTGAGTGTTGGATTTCATAGCACATCAGGTGTTCCAGCTGGGTGTGGACTTTCAATGAACTTGTAAGAGAAATAAATTGCTGTGGATGGCAGCCCAGGACTCTGGGGTTCCATTGTACCTATGCTTCTGACTTGCTGCATGATCCAGAAAAATTACTGTCCGGTTGCATTTTGGACAAGAGGAAGAGCAGTATCTCTGGGCCTGACGTATAAGAAGCATGCCCCTTCGAAAAAAGGCTGTGGAGAAGACCAGCGTCCCCCTTACACCCTGTGTGATGGACAGGGCTTGCACTGGTGCTCAGGGAGGATGCTGTGGTTCAACATCATTGTCACCGCTGTGGCCTATAACCAGTTATAATGAAAGACTGGATTTCAAAGGACACATAGGATTGTGCTCACATGCTCCTTTGTCTGGCAGAAATAGCTAATATTTTCTTTTTGCAAAGCCAGTATTTGACCTCTCTGTTCCCTGCTGTCCATGTGCTCCTTTTATATACTAGCATCATGTGCTGGTTGTAGTGTCTCCCCCTTTGCTATCACTCACGTACATTCACCTCTCATCTCCCAGTATCCACCAAGTCCCAGCATCTGTGCCACTTACTTGGCCTCTTTTCCTTTATGCTGCTCCCCTCCACAGTCGTGTGACTGCTATTGTGTGGTCCTTGCCACACAAAAGCTCGCCTGACCTAATTTAAATCAGTGCTATTGAAGCTGTTCTTGTTTTATCTCCCAGCACAAGGGCTGTGCTCCCTATTTCAGAGGTACCATAAATGAATGGCTAATTGGGGAGGTATTGTGCAGGCAGTGTTGTCTCTCAGCCCTGATTGTCAGCTCTCCTGTTCGATGGTGCTCCAAGCTCCCCTCTCTTCTAGCAGCCATTCAGGCTGTTTATAGAGCAGAGGGAGAAAAAGGGGAGAACAGAACTCTGCAGTCATTGCAGCATGTCAGACAAACAAAGCAGAGCACAGCCACATTCAGCACACTGGTGAAAAGGCTAGCTGGGGGAGGGTTCCCTTCTTCAGAAAGGGCAGGTGCTGGTGATAACAGTAGAGAATATCCATCCTTCCCCTCCAAACAACCCCCCTGCTTACTTTTTCCTTGGTATTTATGTGTCAGTCTTTCTTCAAACCCTGGAGACTGCCCTCGGGGAGGGGAGGTGAGGCATAGGCAGCTTTCATATGTAAGCTGTGCCACAGGGTTTGTAAATCTTCAGAGCAGAGAATGGGTCAGGGGCTGGAGGGCAGACTGAAATGCTGCCATCCTCCAGAGCAAACTTTGAGCAGTCACCACCAACTGACCTTTGTAAGCAAAGTAAGCAACATCCCTGGGAGCTATTCCAGCAAGTGGCAGGGCCCAGGACCCATCTACACTGTGTCCCAGAGTCCACCACTGACTGAATGAGGGATGACTGCAGTCTTTTTTGAGTAGGTTTGGGAGTTAATACCAGACACACAATGTCTTTTTTTTTCCTGATTTCTGCCACTTCCTCCATAGGTACCTTCCAAGAATTTCCTCCCTGGGGCTGTCTGGTCTGTTCCTCTCCTTTCGCCACTGATCACTTGTCTGAAAGACAGACCTGTGGCAGAAAAAACTCGAAGCATTTGAGTTTTTTCATTGATGGTCTTGGTTCAATACATATTCAGTTTCTTCTGCACTAGGGAGAGGACTTTGCCCTCACATATTGACAAGGTTTTCCCCCAGCACACTCAGGCGATAACACAGTGCAAAGGTTGCTACCAGAGTCCCCTCCTGCAAGCTTCACTAGCTGCAGGCAAAAAGAGTGTAACACCAGGATATTAAACAGTGGTGTGAAGCAAGCAAGTCCCAAGGGTCCAGATTTGTTATAGACTTTAATGTAATATTCCAGTCTTTACTGCCAGTCAAATTAGAGAAAAGCACCAGCAAGTCAAGGAGTTTAAAGACATGTGACAACCTTCTCTCTATTCCTTTTGGCCCCAAATCAAGAGATTAACCACAAAAACATAAAATTAAATGTAACCATGAGGTTTTTCTTTTCTTTCTTATGGGTTTATGGTTCATTTCTCTCATCTAAGTTTTTCTCTGCAGTCAGCAGAGCATAAAACACACTTCAAATAACAAAACAAAATGAGAAAAATGAATTCTCATAATACCACCTTATTCCAAGGGCTGAAGATTTATGAAAAAAAAAGAAGACAAAGTAGTGCTATAGGAGCATATGAGTTGCTAACAACGCACTAAGATAATGATAAGGACATGGTGTATTCCTAGAACCACACAGAGTCGGCAACAGTGACTTTACCGAAAATCTCAGTGATGGGAGACTCACTACATGGCAATTGCTGGTGTCATTACACAGCTCACACTATCTTGGAGAGACACAGGCAGTGACAGGCAGTGACAGTGAGCGTGTTTTGCATTAGGGAAGGTTTACTTGCAGGGAAGGAAGGGAGAGGCAGCACCAAAGGTCAGAAACCCACCGCCAGTCATCCCCCCAGCTCCTGTCCTGAGCCTGAATTCACTCTGAGCAGCTCTGCAGGGAGCCCCGCTCCCCGTTGTCACTATTCTACCGACATCTGGTGGCAGCTGCCTCAGGAAGAGGAGCTGTTGCTTCTTCACATATGGCCCAAACGCACCACATCTTGTTCTCATGGCCTGCATCCAGCCTGCACACGTGGCTTTGGCCTGGGCTGCAGAGCTGAGAGAGCAGGCATGAGCTGAGGGGTGCAGGTGGCTGGGAAGACATGCAGCAGGCCTAGAGCCTCCAGCAGTGCCATGAGGAGCTGGGCATGAGGCCTCCCCATGCTGTGGGCATTGTGCCATGTGTGAAGATCGCACCTTCTGCTCCTTGCTGGGCTGTTTGCCTTTCTGAAAGGAACACCACCAGAATGCCCACATACACAGTGGTGTGGAACGCCCACCTCTTCCTCAGCCAGCAGGCCTCTAGAGTCATCACTCATTAACGCTAGTCGCTCAGAACCCCATGCGAAGTTTCCCGGTAGTTGGAGGAAGGTTTCTTTGAGAAATGCTGCCGCGGGGACATTGCTGCCACTACTGACCGTCTGCTGTGAACAGCACGTGCTACCAGAAACAACCTCTCGTACAGAGTTTCCGTAGTGTAGCGGTTATCACGTTCGCCTCACACGCGAAAGGTCCCCGGTTCGATCCCGGGCGGAAACAGGAAGGTCTTCTTTTCCCCGCTTCCACTTTTAACCCCTTACTTTTCGTTATTCCTTTCCTTATCCAGCTTTATTTACCTCCTCCCAACGCTTCGAGGCCCCGCAGCATCTCTTCGTGAGAGCTGGGGTCGAAAGGATGGCACCGCGCCCTGCAAAGCAGGGCGGCGTCCACATTCCGCCGGGCCGGCCTGCTGACCGCTAACGCCCCGGTGGGAAAGTCTGCACTCCGCGGGGCACTTACGTATGGGGTGCTACGGGAAGCAGAAAGGAAGAACAACAAAAAAAAAAAAGTCTAGTTGCGTTGGCCGGGAATCGAACCCGGGTCAACTGCTTGGAAGGCAGCTATGCTAACCACTATACCACCAACGCATTACGAGCACCGCTGACTCCCTTTCTCCACTAACCACAACCAAACGGACCCAATCACTCTTCACCGCTGAAGGGGCTGAAAGTTCAGCTGGCGTACGTAGAAACGCTGTCCCACGAGGGCGCCTAAAGATGCATTCGGGATTTATTACGGGGGTTAGGAAGGGAAAGATATCCGCTTTGTGTGTTTTTACCCTCATTTCTCTCCGTATCCCTCCTTCTAGCAACTCCTCCCCACCCACCCTGCGAGCTTGATACTCCAACCTTGGTACTGCGCGCTCCCGCCAACCCGCTCCGCGCGCGCGCGCGCGCCCCACTTCCGGTACCGGGTGAAAGGCCGAGCCGGAGCAGGACACCGCCCCCTCCCGTCCCCCACCCTTCCCCGCTCCCCACCCCGCTTCCGGGGCTGCCCAGAGTCCGCGGCATGGAGTGGGAGTGACGGAGTCGCCGCCGTTCCCCCCCTCCCCGCCCCGCAGAAGAACCGCCACCGTCCCCCCCCGTCCGCCAGACCGCCAAGGGGGGCGGTCGCCGTGTCCTGGGGTGAGTGAGGAGAGCGAGGGGGAGGCGGGGTGAGGGGCGATCTCGGGGCGGGGGGGCTGCTCCCAGGGCGCGCGGAGGAGCCTGGCAGTCGGGGCGGGCCTCTGTCAGGCCCCCGTGCCTTGCCCACCCCCACAGATTCCGGGAGGCCACCACCCCGAAGAGCGGGCTCGCCCCTTCCCCCACCCCCCACAAGCGCAGTGGGGAAGGTCTCTCTGAGGGGATGTTGGGGTTGCAGCCCCCCAGGGCTGGGGAGCTGGAGGAGGGGTGCGATATCCGGTGAGTAGGATCCCCCTAGAGTGCGTGCTGTGCCCGGGAGGGTTGGGGGTGGCTCGCGAGGTGGGNGCACTGTTCAGCCTTCCCCTCCAGCAAGGGCAGTAGCGTGGTGGGGCCGACTGCCCCAGGCCTGGCTCTGGCCGCTTACAGCCTTCAGCAAAACTCAGCCTTCTGCATGGAAGTCCCCACTGCTTTATTCCACTCTCACTCGCTTTTATTTTTGGAGGAGCTACTCAAGCTTCTGTTCGTCTGTGACAGGGACACATTTATGGTGTCTGAAGGGTAGCTGTGGTGCTTTGGCTGTTCCTGAAGGCACCTGCAGGCCCCGCAGTTTTCTAACCTCTCATGTCTGTTTGGTTCCGTCTCTTTTCTCCAGGTTTAGCATTGGAGGATGTCATTGTTCCTGGGGTGGGTGGGATGAGCTATGTCTCTGAATCATAAAAATCACAGAGTAATTGAGATTAAAAGAGACCTCAGGAAGTCCCTAGTCAAAGCCCTGCTTGCAGCAAGGCCAGCTGTAAGATCAGACCAGGTTACTCAGCATTCCTGAGCACTGCTCCTATTGCCCTTCGTGCTTGCACTGAAGATTGCCCTTAAATTACTGGATGCTGCTCCTTAGTCTCTCTTTGCTCTCCTCTGCAGTTTAGGAACTTCCCTGCCCAGGGCTTCTCTGTGACACTTTGTTTCTCCTCATCCTCTGTGAGTGTGGTTGTGGTGGAGAAATGGCTGTCTGGGCAGACCAGGGGCCTCAGCTGCAAATAGTGACAGGTCTGGGGTGTGTCTGTGATTCAGAGCCAGAAGAGGAGACAAAGATCTTTGTACTTTAAGGTACGTGAGTGGAGAGGTAGTGAAGGTTGTGCCTTTGTATGCTCTTAGAAAATGGGTTTGTGTGGCGAGTCAGGCTTGTTCTGTGGCATCAGACTGAAGCTGAGGCAAGGAGAAATGCACTGGCTTGGAAGACAAATCTGTTTCTTATGTCCTGTGTGGGCCCGTGATGTTGTCAGTAGCAGGGCTGTTGACCCTCTGTCTGGATCCTTATGATGTCCTTTGTTTGATTCGTGTGAGTGTGTTGATCAGACTTGTGTTTTCTCTTCTTAATACCGAATTTTGGGATTTGGAAAGGGGAGTGAAAGAATGAGCTTCTGTTGAGGGTTCTCAGATTTTAAGAATTTTGTAAGAAGAGAGAGGTCATAGATTTCTACTGTTCAGGAAAAGAACTCTGTGTTTTGTCTGGGTTGTTAGTATCCAGCACATGCTGGTAGAACAGATTTGGATTGCAAAGCACAAACCGAGGGTTTTGGTTGTGCCTCTGCACTCAGTTGCATATGTGACCTATGGAAGGTGCCAGGGGAAACTGCAGCTATATGAAATTGCTTTTTTCATCTTCCTTCCTAGTTTCCTGTCCTGCCCAGCTTGCTGAGTAGTTAATGCAGAAGATAAAGAGGGTTCGTCTGGAAAACGAGACTGCAGGAAGTTGGAGAAGGTATGTTTTCCAGGTACTCCCAGGGCTTTTATTCACCCTGTGCTCTGTGGGACACAGCAATAAACACCTCTTCAACTGAATGAGGTTTCTGAAAAATCCCAGGCCTATCATTCTGCCTGGGGAACTCTGCGTCAGGATCTGTGGGTCGGGAAGTGACTCAGGAGGTTCATTTATTTCACTAGCTTCCAATTCCAAGCTTTACAGTTTTTTCCCATACTGATGTCCCTTGCTGTCCTCCTATGCTTGCTTGTTGTCTTCAGACTAATTAATGTGTTCCTTCTGAAAGAGAACTTTGTGGATATGTCTGATGCATCTAACCTGGCTGGGCAGGGTAAACATGCTGAGTGAGCTTGGAGACACTCAAGGGATAGCTGAGTGTTTTGGGAAGTGGAATAATCTAAATCAGTACCTCAGTGTGAGGACTGTGAAGGAGAGTGTCTCTAGTGAGTTGTATGGCACATGCAAGATTTATTGATGTGGAAGCTTTGAGAGTTTTTAAGAATAAGGTTGTTATAATTGATATCTTGCTCAAAATCCTCTTTGACCAATTTCACCCCAAAATTCACTGTGATTTCAATTAGTTAAGTTACTCCTTATACTAGTTCTACTGCGTGTGTGGTCCTGCCAAGTTCTTGTTACGTTTGTTCAAGAAATGGCTGTAGTGATAGACAAAGCAAATGGATCTTCCTTTTACAGTGTATTGTGTCACAACCTAAGCTATATGAGACTCCACAATATTCCAGCTATCATTTTCCAACACTTCCATGTAATTTTGGCTACAGGTTAAGGGTGAGGATGGATACTTCTCTTATCCCATGACTCTACTCTGTTCTAGTGTCAAAATCACCAAGGTTATAATAATACCAAGCTAAAAGTTGTGCCTTTCACTTACCCGGTGAATCATAAAATCGTCAAAATGTAGTTTGGAAGGAAGTCCTGTTCATTTTGGGGCAGTTTTCAGTATTACATTTCTGTTGTGAGTGTGAGTAGACTGTTTTGAGCCCTTAAAAGTGTAACTTTCCCCTGCAAGTAGTCAAGTGAGTGAGAAGGTGACACCAGCTAGGAGAAAGTAACCTAAGGCAAGTATCTTGAGCCAAAGCCAGATTTTTTGATTAGCTGAGAGAGTTGTACTCAGCTAACAGTTCTTAATGGTCTCTCTGTTATGTGTTTTTGATAGGCAATGCTTTCCCCTTAAGATGTGATTTTTAGTTGCTGTAATGGAGACCCTGCATGTAGTCGGTAGATAGACTTGAGGCTGTAAGAAACTCTTGCAGCCTTAGAACATTCCGTCACGTTTTTTCTTGTGGCTTTGGGCTTCGTGCCTGGCTTTTATTGGAAAATACTCCTTATTTGTGTTCAAGCTGTGGATTTAGGTGTTGTTTGTTTGTTTGTAGGAGTACCTACAGATTTATTTTTGGAGCTTTTTCTTGGTGGTGGTGTAAGCTGATGGAGAATTCTCTAGGAATGCTCAAGGTTCTCCAGAAGAACACTCATGGTAGAAAATAGACAGGAGTGAATGTTTTCTTGTGCTGATATAAATAACCGTTCTCCTTTCCCTTGTTTCTGTTCACGGAGAAAGAACTCGCTGTGCATCTTCCTGAGGCTGAAGCCTTCAAGATTTGATTTGTTTAATCCCTGCTTAATACTTAGGTATGGCAGCTACATCTCAGAAGCAGTTCTCTGGTCAGAATGCTGGTGACCGTCCCCAGTGACAAGTGGCATTTGAGAAATACCTGATTTGAAAATGTAAATCTTGGGGCTGCAGAGAACAAGGCCTTTTCTGGTTTAATCCTTAGTTGCTGGTTTGCCATCTTGATGCTGAATCAAAGGTAGCAATTCTGTCTCCATGGAGCAAACTTCTCTAGCCCTAGTTTTTTTTTGGGTAAACTAAAGTTGTTCTGAAATTATCTGTAACATTCTTCCAGATGCATCCTGATATAGGCTGGTCAACCGAAAACTACTAAAATATCCTTGTGCAGGGAAATCCAGCTTCTCTAATGAGGTGACATAAACTGGTTTCCCTAGTCCTAGGCTCATTCCTGCTTTGTAGTAGATTACATCATTGGCCGTGGGCCGTTTAGTTAGTCCACATCTCCTCAAATCAACATTCGCTGTAGTTGCACTTGGAGGTGCTTTTTGTAGACTCTCATTCAATAACTGCTAGCTTGGAAATGTATGTACCACGTTTTGCAGGATATGACAAGGGTCTCTTACTGCTGTCTTCTTTCTGGTCAACAATGTCAATTGCACTGTTTCTTCCTGTTTTGTCATCATTCTTGGTTGCAATAGCTATTCAGGTAAGTGAGCTGCTGCATTTAAACCTAAGTGGTCGTGAAGTGTTATGCCAGCTTTCCTTCAGAGCAGGAAGAGGACTTCACTTGTGCGGTCTTCCAAGATAGAAGTTTATATGCCTTTACCATAGATCATGGCTTTGATGACTTTCTGTCCAAATTCCTGGGGTTGTTTTCCCTTGAGTCATGCTGATTAATTGTTTTTTTGCGCCGGAATACACCGCTTGGGTTGTGTTTAACAGCTTACTTCTAGAACTAGTCCTGGTAATAAATCTTTTGAGCTTAATATCTTTGCTTACAGGACTGGATATGGGATGGGAGATGAACTGCTTGATTTTAAGGCTTAATTCTCCCCCTCAACTCTTCTCTCAGTTTTTTGTCTAGCTCTGAAGGAGAAGAGACAATGACTGCAGTGGACACGCTATCAGACAGCTCTGAAGTGGTCGAGATGGAGGATGTGCCTTCCGAATTCCAGGTGCAAAAGCATTCTTGGGATGGGCTGCGTGACATTATTCACAGCAGCAGGAAGTATTCGGGCATGATAGTGAACAAAGCTCCCCATGATTTCCAGTTTGTCCGGAAAACCGAAGAGTCCAGCCCGCACTCTCATCGTCTTTATTACCTGGGTAAGCTGGCATGCCAGACATTGGGTATGAAAATGTTATGGAGAACTTCCAATTTAAACAGACGAGGAAGAGGATGGGAAATATTTGTGCTTGAGATAGAGGAACTGAGATTAGGTAACATTGCTCAAGAATGCACACTCAAATCTGTAGCAAAGCCTGGAACTGAGCAGAGACCTCTCCAGTCTCAGACAAGCACAGGCTTTCTTAAAGTCTTTGACTCGTAATTTAAGATTGTTACCTACTGGGTAATGCTGGGTTACCTTTTCTCAGGCATTCCTTATGAAGTGGAAGTGATGATTCTTTTTATTGCCATAATAAGCACCTTTTAAGTTGCGTGCTATGTACAGTGTTTTTAATACTTGGAACTCATTTCATTAGTTCATGTTTATCATCATCCTGCTATTACTGTCTCAATGTTGAGTAGCATTTCCAAAATTTTATGTGAATACTGTTAGTGACTGAATGCCAAGGAGTAGGATGAAGACTTTTGAAGAGTTTTAATGTAGGGTTTGAATGCTTTTCTTCACTTGGGAGCACAGTATAATGTCTTTTGGGGTTGAAGGTAATGTTTTCCTTGTAAATGCTGATTGACTGTAGTCTTGAGGTTGTTGTAGAAAGTACTAATGTAATAAGGAGAAATGAAGTCCAGGTCACAGTCATGTAAGTGCCAAATATCTATATATGGTAACTAGTTCCTATCTGCAGACTGTCCTGTTTGGACATCTTAAATCATTCCTGGGCTGTACCCATACACTTCTATGTTGAATCATGGCAGATGCTGCTTATATTGAACACCACATACTCAGCTTTTTTATGTTTCTGTATTTCTGAGGATTATATGCTCGCATATTGCTTTGCTTCCTGAGCACTTACTAATATTTCAATTTTAAGTGACTGTACTGCTAGGCTAACAGGCTCAGAAATTTTTGTTCTCCCTGAACACCTGCAGAGTAAGCAGTATTAGGACATGTTTCCTGTGATAAATTCTGACCTAGGGCATCACTTCAGCAAATGTAGAGGGCAAGTTTGTGATCTTTGATTCTGTTGAAACTGCCAAAATCAAGGTCAGGATATTCTATACTTTCTTGGTTGGTTTGGAAGTTGGATGAATGCCAGTAGCTTTATATGATTTGACCATAATCAAAGGCTTATGTAAGATGAGAAGATCTCCTGACTATGTAATATACTGTTTCACATTTGAGTGGACTCTCTAGGGCGTCCAGGTTTTTTCTTTCCCTCTTGTAGGCTAATGCATTGATCTGAACTAGATCCTACAGTGAATTTCTGGCCAAGAAATGTGGAGAATAACGTTGAGTCTCTCACTCAAGCAGTGGCTTTTTTAGAGTGGATTTAGGGTGTGGGTTGAACAGTCCGGCGAGGGGAAAGTCCAAAGTAACCAACTCTGAAGAGAGTAATGGTCCCTTCCAATTGAAATCGTTCAATGAAAGATGTAATCCAACCTCTCACCATGAGCAGGGACACCTTTGCTAGACCAGATTGCCCAAAGCAACCACCCAGTCTGATCTTGAATACTTCCAGGGATGAGGC
Source organism: Numida meleagris (assembly GCF_002078875.1). Classification (NCBI taxonomy): domain Eukaryota; kingdom Metazoa; phylum Chordata; class Aves; order Galliformes; family Numididae; genus Numida; species Numida meleagris. The sequence continues at coordinate 5,008,204 of NC_034435.1, forward strand.
ATCCACAGCTTCTCTGGAAAATCTGTTTCTGTACCTTATCACCCTCAAAGTGAAGAATTTCTTCCTAATATCTAACCTAAACATACCTTCTTTTAGTTTTAAACCATTGCCCCTTGTCCTATTGCTACAGTCTCTGATAAAAGAGTCCCAGCTGGTCTTTTCTGTAGGTTCCCTTTAGGTACTGGAAGGCTGCAATAAAGTTATCTTACTAAAGGCTTTGTTTCAGTCTGATCTGAATCATCTTTGTCCTGTAACTAATCTTAAACAGGATGATGCTTGTGTCCTCTTAATAGGAATGCCATATGGTAGCAGGGAAAATTCCCTTCTTTACTCAGAGATTCCCAAAAAGGTACGGAAGGAAGCCTTACTGCTCTTATCATGGAAACAGATGCTGGATCACTTTCAGGTAAGCAGAAGTGTGAAGACTCTGAGTTGATAGTTCTTGGGAAAGTTTGCTGATGTTATGGGGTTGGTATGGTGAGTGTTAACTGTGCTGTACTGCATGGAATGGTAGTGGTAGGGATGTTGTATTGATTGCTTTATTTCATAATACAAGATAGGCACCTGTGTGTGCTCCTGCTAGTGAGTATCAAACAGCGGGTGATGTGGCAAGCAGAGGGGTGACCTAGTAAAGAAGTCTCTGTGAACTAGCACACGATCTACTGCGAACTACAAGCTATCAGGACAATGCACTTTTCCTCTGTGTCTTGTCTGGGCTCTTCAGATGCTTGGTAACATGCTTGTTGTAATGCCTACTATCTTTTCTGCTTTTAAGGAAGCTGGGAAAATTGTATTTAACAGTTGCTTCTGCCCAGTACTCTGTTGCAAGAGAAATGAAGAGGGGGTGAAATCTCCCTTTCCTCTATCTTAGCGTCTTTTGTCACTAAGTGTTAAGGAGCAAGGGGGTGCAGGGCATTGGTCTGTCTTCCTTTCTGAAAAGCTTCCTGTTGGAAAAGAATTCATCTGTCTTGACCCTGTTTGGATTGCTTGTCCCCTTCAGAGTAATTCAAGATCCCTGGAAGAGGTTTTGTGTGCAGTATCTGACATGGAAACTGTTTGTGACAGGCTGTAGATAGTGTCGTTAAGTTAATTGGTTACATCTGATTTGCATAAGCAGAGCAAGTGCAGCTGTCCTCAGTTAATACTGAAGTGCCAACTTCATAAATGATAGATTGGCAGTTCACCTCTCTTATGTAAAGAGAACTTTGGGCTTGCAGTTAGTGTAGTCCTACGGGGACACACCTGTAGCCTAGAATACAGTACTTGTGGAAGGACCCGTATGGTAAGACTACTGACTGTTTGGGGCTGGTGAATTGTATTTTGAGCATTCAGAGACTACCTGGTGCCAGTTTAAAAGCATTCCTGCTCTGTAAAAGTTTCTCTTCTTGCAGATTTTTTTGGATTTTCTTTTATTTCAATACTAGGCAACCCCTCATCATGGGATGTATTCTAGAGAAGAAGAACTCTTAAGAGAGCGCAAGAGACTTGGTGTCTTTGGTATAACATCTTATGATTTCCACAGTGAAAGTGGCCTGTTCCTCTTCCAGGCCAGCAACAGCCTCTTTCATTGTCGAGATGGGGGCAAGAATGGTTTCATGGTGAGTTTGCTAATAGAGCTATGAATGACATCTGAAATAATGTTTTTGGTTGGCAGCAGCTGCACGTGTGCATGTGTTTGGTTATGGTCATTTCTCTTGTGTCCTGTTAGGACTGTGCCCTCATTCTGTGGACTGTAGGTCTTTAAGTGTGAAGCTGGTTGTTGATTTGGTACACAGGTATTTGTGTTTCTTTTGCTGTAGGTGTCTCCAATGAAGCCTCTGGAGATCAAGACTCAGTGTACAGGGCCACGAATGGATCCGAAGATTTGCCCTGCAGACCCTGCCTTCTTTTCATTCATTAATAACAATGATCTGTGGGTAGCAAATATTGAGACAGGAGAGGAGAAGCGAATGACGTACTGCCATAAAGGTAACTGGTGCTTTTTAGCATATTCAAAAGAAAATTTTGACAAAAACTTGGGCTGGAAGGGCTAATGTCTTCATGGCTTATTTCTCACAAATGCGCTTTTCTTCTGGATCAGCTGTTTTCAAGAATATGTAAATGCCCTCTATTCTTTGCTCCTTTCCAGGCTTATCCAATGTTCTTGATGACCCTAAGTCTGCCGGTGTAGCCACTTTTGTCATTCAGGAGGAATTTGATCGCTTCACAGGCTATTGGTGGTGTCCCACGTCTTCCACAGAAGGTCAGTGTTCTGTATTATCAAATTCTGACACTATTACTGCTGCTGGCCTCTGCTGTGAATATTTTGAGCATGGTTTTCCTTTGGCCTGAATTTGGTCTTTTTCTGAGGAGGTCACCAGAAGGAACATAACGCTGAGTGGGTATAATAATGCTCAGAGGTGTATTTGCTCATCGTTACTAGAAGCTGTAATTATATGGGAGATGTACAAAACTTTTTCACCAGAGTGGACTGCTATAGTGCTCCAGGCAAGCTAGAAACAGTTGGAAAACACTGTAGCATGCATGCCTACTATCTGTTCCTAGGTTCAGAGAACTTAAAAACACTGCGAATCTTGTATGAGGAAGTGGATGAGTCAGAAGTGGAGATAATTCACGTTCCTTCACCTGCTTTGGAGGAGAGAAAAACCGATTCCTATCGGTATCCCAGGACAGGTACGTGAAGTACCATGGGGGCTGCTAATGCAACTTTCGGCTCCTGCTGGCTGAAGCAGTGGAATTCGTGCTATAAACACCACATGATTAATCTAGGTTCTTACCAGGATGTAGAAGCTGGTTGTAAATGTTGAGGCCTAATTGAGTCTCTGAGCCCACTCCCTTCTGCAGAAAAAAAATTCATCTTAAATGAAAGGATTGCTGATAAAATGAAATACATCTGATGGTGTATTCTGGAATACACTTTTAATCGCTTCTTCCTGAAAATGTGTGCATCCACCTAGGCAAGGCAAAAGCAAACTTTTCCAATACCTGAAATGTTTCTTGTGAGCACAGTGGTGTTTGTCTGCATTCATAATTTCTTATTTGTGTACTGACTCCCAGCCATTTCAGTAGGACCAGAGTTGGTTCTTGTCTAGAAGCTGTAGCAAGTACAGGGTGTTCAGGCTTGTCATCTTAATATTCTGTCACTCCTTTGCAGGCAGCAAAAACCCCAAGATTACATTAAAACTGGCAGAATTTAAAACAGACAACAAGGGTAAGGTAAGTCACATAGTGGATTATTGGTCTGAAGGGTTGACTGGTTCTGAAGTTGCTTAGAATTAAGAGGCCACTAAAGAATCCTAGACAGCGTTAGCTTTTCTCTTCATCCTCTTGTAGCACCCAGTTCTTGAATGCATCTAACTAGAAAAACTTCTAAAAGGCTGAAAAGTATTATACTGCTCAAGAGGAAGCTGGGAGAGGGGAGGGAGGTGAAAAGCAGAGGTTAGCCTGACATACCACAGTGTCAGTAGTAGAGCTTGGAGGTTTGAAACTGGGTCTAATCCTGGGCTTCATTCCACAGTTGTATCCTATTCTGTGGCTGGATGCCAAAATCATAGTGCTTTTGAAACTTGTTTTTCCTTTCTATTCTTGCCGTTTTGTAGAAAGGTTTGCTTCTCCTGGCCTTGTCCTTGCTGAAGCCGGCCAATAGTTACAACTTCCTTATTCTCCCGTTTCTCTGAGCTTCCATAGGAGAAGGCCTGGTAACAGTCTGATTTGATATTGGACCTTTCTTTTGCTGCAGATCATTTGTGCTCAAGACAAGGAGCTGGTGCAACCGTTTGCTGCATTATTCCCGACTGTGGAGTACATTGCGCGTGCTGGATGGACTCGGGATGGCAAATAGTACATAAGTTTTTTTTTTCCAAACTAATGCTGGCAAGGGCTTCCCTGACTAAACTGTTGCAGACCCTCAAGACTGTGTGGTGTTGTAACCATACAGTAGATTGTGTTGTATTGAAGCCAGATTTATAACGTTGTCTTCCCCAGTTTTTTAAAGCCATGGGTGTCATAGATGGCACAAGGCTATTTGCTTTTGACAATGTATTAACATCCTACTGGTAGGAAATAATCAGATGTAGACCCAGATGACAAGCTGTGGGTTTTAAGGCAGAGCTACAACCACAAAGCTAAAGTCAAGTAGGCAGTCCTGGGGAATTCTTTTGGTTTGAAGATGTACAGTACCCGTACAACATACTTCCTGTTGAAAATGAGGATGTACTGTAAGAAATTTTATTGTTGTTCATTGGTCCTGTTTGTGATCAATGCAAATATGTCACGGGAACCCAGGCAGTTTCCGTGTTGTGCAGTGCATACGTGGGGAAGAATTGCTCTGCGACCACTGTGCTCCCACAGCTAACTGTTCCTCAAAATGCAATGTGATGGTCTTGTGCTGGCCAGCCTTGCCCGATGTAGCTACGGAATTCACACCAATCTGGTTGGTTTGGCATTCAAAAGCTTTTATTTTTTTTCCTGTCCAAAGCATGCATTACTCTTAACTAGTTTCTGTTCAGATCAAGTTAAACTGGCCTAGCTGAAAAGTGCATTTTGTAACTTGTAATTAATAACTGTCTGCTTTGGAAACTGAATTCATACAGTTTTACAGAAGATAATCCCATCGGCAACTCATATGTTCTGCACAAGAGCTTATCAAAATGTGCTGAATCTTATCAGTTCATGAAATCCATAGTCACTGTGCAGGGGGTAACTGGCTCTTTTGAAAGTCTGTGTTAATGACGGAACTTCCCTTGATGCACTTCCAGGCCTTGGGGTAGCCGCACTGTGCAGCAGTGGCTTGCCATCTGTCATGTTGAGAGGCCTCCATTGCAGCACCACTTCAAATGACTCTCCTTGGAGAGGAGCAGGGCCGAGACTGAAGCGACTCCTTCACTTGGCAGTTGTCTTAGGTCTGTGCCTTTCCCTGCTAGTGCAGCGTACAACAAAGAAGCTACAAATGAATCACTTTCACTTCCCTTGATCTCAGGAGCTCACTAGAAAATAAATAGTGCTTCTTGATGGAAGGGCTGCCCAAGGAAATGTTACATTCTGGAGACGTGGTTATGTTACCTGGTCTCTTGGAATAGATGCTCTGCCCAATGTGTCAGACATCTCATCTGAATGATACCCCCATGAAATACCAGAGATATCTGGCAAAACATACTTGTTGGCAAAGCTTCCAGGAGATTAGAAAGCAGCTACGATGAGAAAAGCTTTGCATTCAGATGTCTCAATCCCTTCTGCCAATGGGAGAAAGAGGATTGCACGTTCACAGTGTTACAAAGTGACATCTATTTTGTGGTACTGACATTTACCTCCAACTTCTTTCCCCAGTGCTTGGGCTATGTTCCTAGACAGACCTCAGCAGCGGCTGCAGCTTATCCTTTTACCTCCAGCGCTCTTTATTCCGGTCCCAGAAAATGAGGAGCAGCGTGCTGAATTTGCCAAAACTGTGCCAGTAAACGTTCAACCGTTTGTTATCTATGAAGAAACCACTGATGTGTGGATAAATGTAAGAGGCTCGGGGCTGGGAGGAGAGCACAGGCTTGTCCCTTCTTGGCTGTGTGTCCAGCTTAGTCCACGTTCCAGCAGACTGCTTTGCTACTCAGTATTGCCAGATTTGGTGTTAGTTCAGGAGGTCTGATAAAGCTCTGAGAAGGACTTCCATACACTCAGGAGTGAAACATAAGAGAATCCTACCATCTCTTTGCATATGAAGCTATTCATCTAATCCTTGCTGGCATTCTCAGTGAAGGCCGGCACGTTGGACATCAACATTTTTGGATGTAACACTGCAGTTCTCTTAGGGGTAATGTATTAGAAGATTAAATGGCTTCTTGGGTTACAAGCAACCCTAATCAGTGGAATTTAAACATATTTAGGTAGGTGTTGAACACAGGACAGGAAATGAATTTGAACCTCTAATGTTAGCAGTTTGGTGCTGAAGTGGCAAAGGGACCTGGAGGTCAAACTGTGGCATTACCAAGGTGTTGGAATAGCAACAGCCATGTGGAACACACTTAGCTGAGATGTCTTGCTCAGAGGCATGACTGGTGGGTGCTGCTTTCTGTGATAGTCATGAAGAGCTCAGATCACACGTTCTTCTGCACAGGCACAAAGTTTTTGTGGTAATAGGAAAGTATAGAATGACTTTTTGTAACTAACAGCTCATCTGAGATGTTTCTTCCTGCCCAGCTCATTTCATTCGATAGCACGGTAATTTAGCACTGCCTCCTTTGGCTGGCTGTGCATTGTTCTGTCAATAGAAATCAGGGATCTCTTGTCTCATGTGACAGGTTCATGATATCTTCTATCCTTTCATCCAACCGGAAGGAGAGGAGGAAGAACTCTGCTTTATCCGAGCCAATGAATGCAAAACAGGTTTCTGTCACCTGTACAGAGTCACAGTGGTCTTAAAGCAAGGCAGCTATGACTGGGTACGGCCGTACGTCCGCAGCGAGGGTAAGATCTGTGCTTTGTCAATGCATTAGCTTTGTGGGCTCACTTTGCTTGTTCTGTCTTTTGAGGAAGATGATCTTTTTCCTGTCTTTTCTTCTAGATGATTTCAAATGTCCTATCAAAGAGGAGGTTGCCCTGACTAGTGGGGAATGGGAGGTGCTGGCAAGACATGGATCAAAGGTAGTGGTTATTTTTATTTTCTCTCTCTCTCAGTGTTACAGTTCTGCTTTATCTGCCCATAGTCCTGGCTCATGCCCTCTGTTACACCTGGAACCAACTAGAACTACTTAAGTTTAATTTTGTGGTTTTTTAATTTTTTTAAAATTTATTGCTGCCTGTGCTTTCCCCAGAAGTGCTGTAGTCCAGTACACATTGAATTGATTGTGTTTTTAATCAGACTCCAGATTGCTCCTTAAGTCAATCCCATGAGTGAGTCAAGCCATAAAGAAGGACACGAGTCTGATGTTCAGCATTAACAAAGAACTTTTTGTGGAGAAGCTCGGGCTTACTGTCTTTGCTGAAGCATTTTAACCTCAATGAGTACTTGTGAATTGGAAATATGTCCTAGTGCTTAGAATGAACTCTTGGTCTCCAGCTGCTCCCTTTAGGAAAAAGGCAGCTGGGGAATATAAGGCAATTTAGAATATGAAGGAGCTGTGTATCTGTTCTATCTTGTAGAGCCTTGTTCCATTTTGCTTCAGGAATTAACTCTGAGTCTGATCTTTAATGCTCCTGGGAGATTTCTGTCAAAATGAAGGCCTTGTCTTTTCATTCCCAATTAATCTAGATTTCCACTTCACACTTTTAAAAAAGCCTACAGCTTTGTGTATTGGGTTTCTGCTGCTTTTTTTTCAGTCTGCAATTAACCTGCTGTCCCTCCTCACGTGGATTCTCACTGTACATGCTGTTGATTTTGGCCACAGCTCTTCCCTGCATGGGCTATGTCTAAAATCGTGTTAGTAGCAATTATTTTGACGCATTTGTTGCTCCACAGGGCTCTGCCTGTTTTCCTGGCCAGTTGAGTTGGATATTGCTTCCCTGTACTGTCTGCAGTTCTCTTCAAACTGTGTTAGCTAGAAAGAGCACTTGGGCTTCAGCATTTGGAAACTGTAAGGTGGAAACAGTTCAGTTTCTGTTGCTGGACCAATGCAGTATTTAAAAGCTGTCATCTCTATTCCTGGCTGACCCAGGTGGTTTTTAGAAACTGATGTATGTGGACATTAAGAAGTTATTTTAATGTGACTTGAAGTTTGGTATTGCTAAGGCTATTGAACTGTTCCTTCCACAGATGGGAATTCGTTATCACAATTACTGGGAAAAATACATATATACCCTTAAAATACAGACATACTGTGGGAGGACACCATAGTTAAGCACTGAATCTTCTAGTTTAAACCACAGCAAAAAGAGCTCAGCTTTTTAAGCTCCTTAATAAGCAAATGCTTCGAGTTTCTCAAAAAAAAAAAAAAAAGCTTTGGTTTCTTTTTATTACTTCATTGGATTACATACAGTTCTCCATAAGTGCTACATGTGTGTACTCTAGCTTGTCATATAGATGGATGTTGTGTACGTCCCTAATGCTATAAGCAGTCTGTCATAGTCTGTTGGTGTTTTTAAGCCTTGGGACAGACTGAATGAAAAAAGGAGCGGTAGCTGTCATCCTTCTGTCAACGAGCCCTCTCTTCTTCACGTAGATCTGGGTCAATGAGGCTACGAAGCTGGTGTATTTTCAAGGCACGAAGGACACACCGTTGGAGCACCATCTCTATGTTGTCAGCTATGAGTCTCCTGGAGAAATTGTGCGACTTACCATACCGGGCTTCTCCCACAGCTGTTCTATGAGCCAGGTTCGTTGTTCTTGTATCTTGTTTAGACACAGGATGCCCTTGTCTCCTGTCTGACAGGGAGTGGTACTGAGTCATGAGCAGTAATGATTACTAAGGGTTTTTGGCTTGGTTGCGTGAGATGCGGGAGCTCTCATCTAAGAACTGCATCGAGGAGGCTGGTTGTGGGAAATGAAAGACCTTGCTCCCCTAACTCTTCCTCTTCCATCTGTAGAATTTTGACATGTTCATCAGCCACTACAGCAGCGTGAGCACTCCACCTTGTGTGCATGTCTACAAGCTCAGTGGCTCCGATGATGACCCGCTACATAAGCAACCCAAGTTTTGGGCTAGCATGATGGAGGCAGCCAGTAAGTCCTGTAGAATGTGTCACTGCTGGGTTATTTGGCCCATATCTGTTCTTAACCAGTCATGTCTTACAGTTATGGCACAGCATGCCTTGTCTGAGGATTCTCAGCTGATGATGTGTTCATGGATGATCCATTCTCTATATATGGCCTATTGCCCTATATGGGCAGGTAGAGGTTGGTTGTTTCTGAGCGGGAGATTTCTCTGAAAGGCAACGAATGATAAGTCTCGTTGTGGTTTGGGTACTGAAAAATCCCTGGCTAGAGTCAAGTTTGAACAGGATGAGGTTTTTCAGGCTGGGTAGGAGACAGAGCCTGCTGTCAGTTACTGCACTGTTATTGTGTGAACTTGCTTCTGCAGGTTGTCCCCCAGATTACATCCCACCTGAGATCTTTCACTTCCGTACTCAGTCAGATGTGGAGCTCTATGGAATGATCTACAAACCTCATGATGTCCAGCCTGGGAAGAAGCATCCCACGGTGCTCTTTGTGTATGGAGGCCCTCAGGTAATAGTCTGGATGGTTGACTGCTGGTGATGGCCATGGGATTGCTGTCCAGAGCGGAGTTCTATAACTGGACCTCTGTTCTGACCTCTACTGCAAACCTCAGATGATTTTTCTAGCATTTAGACTGATTTATCTGACTCTGGTAGCTCATTTAGTCGCTGCTGTCCTGCTCACCGTCCTATGTAGTGAGACAGACAGAGGAAGATAGTGGAAGGCAGCTGCTTGGTTCTGAAACTTCTCTACCTTCTGCAGGTGCAGCTGGTGAATAATTCCTTTAAAGGAATCAAATACTTACGGCTAAACACACTAGCATCCCTAGGTTATGCTGTGGTAGTGATTGATGGAAGGGGTTCATGCCAGCGCGGACTCAGATTTGAAGGGGCCCTGAAAAACCAAATGGTAATGTACTTTTTTGTTTAATCTTTGTTCCTTTACTTTTTGAAAGGCTACTTTGCTGAATGTATGCCTGCATGAGCATTACTTGTGCCTTATTGGTCCCTTAAGTTTTTAGGTTTATAAAGCCACTAACTTCAGCTTTCTTGTTGCCCTTTAGGGTCAGGTGGAGATAGAGGACCAGGTGGAAGGTTTACATTATGTAGCAGAAAAATACGGGTTTATCGACTTGAGTCGAGTAGCCATACATGGCTGGTCATATGGGGGTTTTCTCTCCCTCATGGGTCTCATCTGTAAACCCAATGTCTTCAAGGTAAGTCCAGGCATGGTAGAGCGTTATCTTGGGACTCTTAGTTTTCTCACCTTCTGTAGCTCTTGGCATCTGGAGTTGGCTTTTTTGCTTGATGTTTCTGATGGACAGGTGAAAATGTCCTGCAGTCCTATCTGCCTGTAGCGCTTGCATGCAGCCCTGCATTCTGCTTGCAAATTGTACTTTCTGAGACCTAAAAGAGGATGGGGTCTCTGGGATGGAGTCACATCCCAGAGACTACTGGTGGAGGACTTGGCCTACTATCAAATGAGATGATTGGTACACTATTCCTAATGCCCTTCCCAAGTCCCCAGCAGGTTTCTGTATCTGCTCCACTTGTCTTCCTTGAAAGGGGAAGCCTTTAGTGCTGTTAGGGTGGAATCTGCCTGATTGTGGTTACAAGAGAAATAGCGTGAGTTGGAATCTGAGTTTTATGTGGGTTTGTTGTGGAAGAATCCTGGTCTGAGTGACAGAATTGTCCAGAGCTTGCTTTTTTTTTTTTTTTCCCTACCACTTCAGGGAAACAGAGAATACTTGAGCTCTTTAGTACTTGATAATTGAAGTTGTCTCCTGCCACCTATTTGTTTGACAGATTGCTATAGCAGGTGCTCCTGTCACAGTTTGGATGGCATATGATACCGGGTATACTGAGCGGTACATGGATATCCCAGAAAACAACCAGCAAGGTTATGAGGCCGGCTCTGTGGCATTACATGTAGAAAAGCTTCCCAATGAGTGAGTACCATGGGGCTGTGATCTGCTAAAAACCTGTTCCCAGATGCTCTGTGGTGCCATCCGCTGCACCTTTGCTGAATACCAAAAGAATTGATGAATTCTGAGGTGGTTTTATTTTAACTCATGGAGCTAGTTGCTGCTTTTTGCAGCAGGCTGGTGCATTGTATCTCCAGCCTGCTTTGCCAGTGGTGGAGGTGTTGAAGATCACGTCTTTGGCATTAAATTATTTTGACTGCTGCCTGGTCATTGTTCAGTTTTTGGTTTGCCAGATGGCAGCTCTTTGCTCAGACTCACTTCCCAACTTTTTGTTTGGATTCTCATACTCTCTCATCTCATCTTCAGGCCGAATCGTTTGCTGATCCTCCATGGCTTTTTGGATGAAAATGTGCACTTTTTTCACACAAACTTCCTGGTATCACAGTTAATCCGGGCTGGAAAACCTTACCAGCTTCAGGTATGGGGAACAAGAGTGAAGTGGGACGGTCAGTTAAATCTAGAAAGATAGTTTTCTGCTCCCTGCCTTGAGTGTGGGAGAAGGTAGATGCAAATGCTCCCACATCTTGTTGCAGCACAGCTCGTAGGAAATGCCTTGTTTGACTCCAAGGGGTGACCGGGAGGTGGCACTGTGACTGCTTCATTGCTGGCTGATGTGGCCTGTGTCTAAAAGCATTTGCAAATAGGGCTCCTGCCCTCAAGTCTGGAACTTTCCTTCTCCCCTGGAACCGCTGCTGTTTCACATGGCTGTTGGCAGCAGAGGTGGCTGTCTTGCTGGACAGAGTGGCAGCACACATCAGTGCAGTGAAGAGAGAGGTGGGCTGGTGCTCTAGACGTCTCCTGGCACTCCTTTGTCCTGATGGAGACTGGGCACAAGGTGAGGGAGGCTTGACCATGCTGAACGAGCAACTCCTGATTAATTGTCTCATTTCTGCACAGATCTACCCCAACGAGAGACACAGTATTCGGTGCCCTGAGTCAGGAGAGCACTATGAAATCACGCTGCTGCACTTTCTACAAGAATACCTCTGAGAGCACATGCCTCTGCAAACTGGATGCTGACAGCTCACCTTTCCCCTCCTGTGCCCAGCCACTACCACCTCCATTGACAGCCATTTAACCCAGAGCACAAATGGCTGAGTGCCCACGTCAGGGTGTCTTGCCCTGAATAAGGGAGGAGGGTGGAAGGCACTTTCCCTTTGGACAGTGCCACCTTCTTTCACTTTACAAGCTGGAGGTCTGCCCCTGCTCAGCTGCTCGTCCTGTTTCTCTCTTCCAGCCTGGCTGTTAATGTGTTGGGTTTTTTTTTTGTTTGTTTGTTGTTTTTTTTTTGCTGCTACTCCCTCTGTCCTGGGGATTGATGGACAGTGATCTGTCTCCTAAGGCAGAGGTTTGCATCCATCTCTCTGTGTCCCCTGTCCTTTTCCCTTCCGCTGCACTTCTGCAGTTCCAGTACTCTTACCTGTAAGAACTAGGTGCCTGTGTTGGAAATAGAAGAGCTGAATAAGCAAGCTGCCTTAAGCCAGGATTGGGAGGGAAGAGAGAAGAACATATTGTTAAAGCCCCAGGAGAGATGATTGCTGCTGCTGTGTCCTGGCTGTGCTGCAGTAACGTGGAGCCCTGGGATGTGAAGAGCTCTACAGAAGCATGCAACACTAGTCTTTTCTATTTCTCAGTTTTATTTTGCAGAGCAGATGGAGGAAGTGGCTGGGGTTGGTAACAATGCCCTCTCATGCCTTTCTCTAATGGCCGCTCAACCAGAGTAGTGCCAAAAGGTAGCATGGCAGCTGAAGCAGCTGGCTACAACCAGAGATGATCTCTCCGGAGATAACAGCAGCATTTGTTGTTTTTTTTTGTTTGTTGGTTTTTTTTTTTTTTTTTGCAACACAAGATGGATGATATTTATGCAAATCCTTCCTCCCTCCATTCTTTGTGCTGCCTCCTGATCCCACCTTTTCCTTCCCTGAAACCCTGAGCTTTCAGATGTGCACTGAAATTGGCTGTGCTTCAGTTCTCTGCAGGTCAGTGACTGTTCCCCTTGCCCATCTACTCAGCGTATGCTCTCTTTTGGATTTTATTTTCCTGGTCAACAGGAACTGCAGTTCTGGGGAGGGGGGATTGAGTAATTGCACCTCAGGGGAGCACATACCCCCCCTCAAGCCAAGGGTTCTGCCAGGGACAAAAAGAGGGGGAAAAAAAAACCCACCTAAATGAACCACATTGACTTGCCCTGGAGTATTTTAAGTGCGTATTATGAAAAGAAAATATTTTTATGGATTCTTATTCTTTTATAATTATGAGTGTAAGATGTAGCAACTCATTAAAATATTGGAAAGAGATGCGTTGGTCAGCATTTGTATCTTTGGAGTTTAGGAGAGGGCTTGGGAGGAAACACCATCTGGCTCGCAATGGCTGAAGCTGCATCTGTGGTAAAAGCAAAGTGCTTCATTTGGTTTCTGTGCCAACCAGTGGAGAGAACATTAAAGCCTTGATGTTCCTCGAAGGAAGCATGATCCAGCAATTGAAGATGCTGCAGGGTGGAGAGCTGGGAATCCTGGACTGTTCTTGGCTCTGCCATTCAGGCACTGCATGACTTTGAGCGAGTCAGGCACCTTGTGCTTGCAAATAGCCTCAGCTGTGGAGGTAGGAACTTCACCCAGCACCCCAGCTCCCTCTGACTTCTCAGGGGGATGTAGCTGCTCTGCAGCACAGGTAGCAGCCTGGCTCGACTTCAAGCTCTGGCAGCTCTGATCCCACGCTGGGAGGACACACGTGGGTGCCAGGTATAGAGCTGCTTTTTGCAGGTATTGGGGCTTGCCCATGCTTGTTTTCTGTGGCACTTAAAGCCTACAAAACCTGGCTTTGCTGCTTTCCTTTCTATATGAGAGTTGAGCATTAATTAAACTGCTATTAAATGCCCTGAGGGCATAAGCTAGAGACTTTCATTTTAAATGCAAAGCATCTCACGGCTGGAGGATTTTGTTTTCTCAATGTGGCTGTGAGCATATTTCTTGCCCAGGAATTGGCCTGGCTTTCTTGGTTATGCTTTAGCTTCCGTCATGCACCCTGACGAGTACCTTCTGGTGCAGCTTTGAGGGCAGCGGAAGGGGAGGTAATGGAGGAAGTTGCACATCTCTGAAGCTTCCTTGATAGAAGAGAGTGCTTTCCCGCACAGAGAGAAAAGTCGCTCCCTTCAGAGCTGAGTGGGTGCCGGTACATGGTAAGAAGCTTTATTTTGCAGGGTTTGCTTCTTTTAAGTCGTGTTTTCTTCCTGTACCAAAATAGCAACTATTCTTAAAATGTCTGCAATGCACTCTTAAACTCTTCTAGATGAACAGTTTTATCTGTCAGCTTCTTTGATCCTTCAAGCTTGCTTCTGAAGCTGTAGGATTATTTGGTGCCAAAAAAAAACCCTTTTCTTCTGTTGCATATTAAGATCCTGAGAGGCATTAACTGGAAAATCACCTACCACAAACCCGTGTTGTTCTATATGTAGCAAGTTTGAAATACAAATGGTGTAGGAGGCCTCCACCTAGGTGTCCTGAGAAGCAGGGAATTGGAGTATGAAGCAGCAAAGTAGCTCTTTTGGACAGAGAATTTGCAGCTGCAGTACAACGTTGAGTTAATTTCCTGTGAGGGCTAGTGGTAACGGCCGCAGGAAGCAGAGGGCATTGTGATGGATGCTGGGGAAGCCGGGCAGAAAGTACTCTTCCTCAGCACTAAGCCTGAGAGTTTCATGGGAGGCACTTCTCCCATGAAGCTCCAATATGTGGAACTTTATTTTTAGGTGTAGGATGTGGAGGAGAACAGATGTTCAAAATGACTTATTTTTGAAACAAAACCACTCCTTGAGCTACAGAATTAGCTCAGACAGCTGCTGTCACTCTGAAAGATGCTTGAGTGGAAAACTTCCTGGCATCTCTATTCCCAAAGCGTACGGAATAAAGGTGTGGTGATGGTTCTCACTCTCTCAAAGCTTTAGCAGTGGAAGATGTGCTCAGGGCAGAGTCCTGAATGATGATCCCTCACTGTTGGTGCTCTGCAGAACAAGGCCTGTGGGATGACTGAGGTCACTGCAAAATACCTCATTTCATCCAATTCCATCAAAGGAGGTGTGGGCTGTGCAACAGCGGTGTGAGGAAGACAAATGGCTGCAGTGGTGCAGGGCTGGGGAGGGCTTCGTGTGTCTGGCTGCAAAATGCAAAGTGTAAACTGATCTTGGAATGTCCTCACTGAGGCCTTTTGGAGAAGCATGCACACACCCGCTTCCAGCACACTGCCTCTGAGCTGGGGCAGATGCAGTGCTTTGCTCCAAAGCCCAGCCCCATGGAATCCTCACTGTGGCGGAGCCCTCCTCCTTGTGTAGAGACAAACTTCTTATCTCTGGTTCCAGCTCAAGCTCCTTGCGCAGAGGCTGGTGTAGCATTCCCTTGGCTTTCAAGCAAAAACAGCATTGTCCTGGCCCAGCAGCTGTGGCTCTTGCTGCGTTGGGCTCTGCATTTTGCCTCGAGTCCCAAAGCTGCTCTGGACTGGGACACAGAGGCTGAGCCATAGGCATCCCCCCCAAGCTCATGCCAGTCCCTTTCCTTCCCCTCTGCCCTTCCCTCATGCATCTATGGTTCAGCCAGGGTTGTGCAGAGCCAACAAAAGCCACAACCTGGGGAAAACTCTCTGCATTTTTTTTTCCTTTTTTTCCTTTATCCCCACTGCTGGTTCTGCTCTCAGGGCTGGCTGCAGCTCTCGGGCCACGAGGCAAACCTTGCTTTGGAGATGCTACCATGCAGTCCTCTCTTCCCCATCCATTTGGGGCTTCACCCTGCTTGGTGCTGAGTCTCCCAGCAGAGACATGCGGATGTTCTCACTGTCAGAGGTGGATGCTGATGTAGGAAGGGGGTGGGGAGCACGGGACAGTGTGACAGCAGAGAAGTGCAGCAGCCCTGAGTAAGAGGGATTTTGCAAATAAAAATTGTGGATAGACTGTAGGGAGCATAGAAAGGCAGGAAGGGTGGATGGACTTGGGTGTCCCAGAGCCACCCAAGCTGACAGACAGGAGTGGGGATGGTGTGTCCACAGCCAGCAGCTTCCACCCTCTGCACCCTGCAAGCCTCCTGGGTGCACCATGGTGGGGGGGGGGGGGGGGGGGGGAGGGGTTGAGCTGCCACCAGGGGCAAGGAGGGGACAAATGGTGTAATGTGGTCAGGGGGCAGGTTTGCAGGTGGGTGAAGGGGGTTTTGCTGTGTGGTGGCAGATGGGGATGTGTCTAGCCTGGCACTAGAGCAGCATTGGGTGCTGCTGTCTCTGCTTCTCTCACTGCCCTTTCGTCTGTATTTGCTTTGTTCTGCCATCCAGGGAGCAGGATGGGGCTCTGGTTTCTTGTGAAGGCACTCATTCCTCTCCTAAAAAGGACAGTTAAATACCACCAAAAGGACAGACAGCTAAGACCTTCTAAAGCTCCTGTCAAAACAGCAGCATGTCCATACAAAAGTTGATCCAGCTGAAGGAAGAAACGTGCCTCTTGCCTTTTTCTGCCTTCCCCTCATCTTTAATCCAGGCTTGGAAGGACTTATCCTGTGCAAACCAGTGGCCATGAAGTAACCATGGGGCTCTGCCCAGGCCCACCCCATCCCTCCTCTTGCTTTTCCCCTCAGTTCAGAGCCATGACTGTGCCACTGGGGCTGCTGCTGGCCTTGTTGGGCTGCACCAGGGCGGTGGACCCTGCGCTGGAGGAGGCCTGGGAAGGGTGGAAGAGCCTTTATGCCAAGGAGTACCCTGAGGTAGGTCTGCACCAGCTGCACAAGAACCTGGCCACGCTCAGCTCCCCTTGGGCCTCACGGCCTGGGGCTGCTTCAAAAGGGTCCATATCTGGCAAGTCCCCTCTGGTGCTCCTACGGGGCTGTTCCTGACCCCAAGGCTGCTTTGCCCCTTGACAGGAGGCTGAGGTCATCCGCAGGGAGGTCTGGGAGAAGAACCTGCGGCGCATTGAGCAGCACAACTGGGAGGAGTCGCAGGGGCAGCATATGTTCCGCCTGGGCATGAACCATTATGGGGACCTGGTACTTGCTGGTGCACCTTCTCCAAGGGCTTGATCCGAGGACTGGGTGCACCTAGCCTGCTCTGCTTGGAGTGATGGTGCTCCCTGGGGTGCAACTTGCCCATGGGGAGCAGCAATGCAGGTGGTCCTGCATACACACACATGTGCACCTACAGATGGACGAGGAGTTCAACCAACTCCTGAACGGCTTCACCCCACTGCAGCACGAGGAGCCAGCACTGACCTTCCAGGCGTCGGCAGCTCGGAAGACCCCAGCAGAGGTGGATTGGCGGGTGAAAGGCTACGTGACACCAGTGAAGAACCAGGTAGGCACAAGGGGGGCTCTGTCCAGGGCAGTGGGATGGGTGCCACTAGCAGAAGCAGGAGACTGCATCCTCCAAAGTGCCATAAATCTGCGAAACCTAGAGAAGCAGCTCCTGTAGTTTTGCCTGCTGCAGTTTCTTGTAGTTTTGCAGATGAGGAGCTGGAGAGCAACACCGTGGGGTCACAGCACCCCCCTCCATCAGGTTTTGGAATGATGCTGTGATCCCCCCATCGCTTCCCTCTCACCCAGGGGCACTGTGGGTCATGCTGGGCATTCAGTGCCACGGGGGCCCTGGAGGGACTCGTCTTCAATTGGACGGGGAAGCTGACAGTGCTGAGTGAGCAGAACCTAATCGACTGTACCCGGAAGCTGGGCAACAACGGCTGCCAAGGTGGCTACATGACCCGTGCCTTCCAGTACGTGCGTGAAAATGGTGGCTTGAACTCGGAGCTCGTTTACCCCTACCAGGCCACAGTAAGGGGCAGCAGGCAGGTGGGCAAGCAGGGATAGAACCGCGTTCATGGGTTCCAGCCCTGGCGCTGCTTTCTCCCTGCTCTCAGGACACCTCCAGCTGCCGATACAACCCCGGGGACAGGGCGGCCAACTGCTCCACAGTCTGGCTGGTGGCCCAGGGCAGTGAGGCAGCGCTGGAGCAGGCAGTGGCAACTGTGGGCCCCGTGTCTGTGGCAGTGGATGCCAGCAGCTTCTCCTTCCACTTCTACAAATCAGGTATCACCTCCTGCACCTGGAGAAGTGGAGGTGTGTAAACTGAGGCAGGGGTGCCTTGCTGTGGGGCTGGGCAGCTGAGCCCTCGCAGAGCCCATAGGGCACCCAGCCCAGGGGAATAGGATCAGCCACTCTCCTTTTGCCTGGAGATGAACTGATTGGGGTTACAGCCTGGACAACCCCAGTTCTGTTCTTTCCAGGCATCTTCAGCAGCATGTTTTGCAGCCAGAAGGTGAACCATGGGATGTTGGCTGTCGGCTATGGAACAAGCCAGGAGGGCGGGAAGAATGTGAGCTACTGGATCTTAAAGAACAGGTAGAGGTGGCCCTAGATCTGCCACCACTTTCAGCCTGTCCACTGCTCCTCTGCGAGGTCAAAGATGCAGCAGGAGTGTCCTCATCCCCTGGCATGGGTTTCCCTGCGCCGTGGGAACACAGATGTGCTCATTCATTCTCCATCTCTTCCTGCAGCTGGTCGGAGCTGTGGGGTGAACAGGGCTACATCCGCCTGCTGAAGGGAGCAGACAGTCACTGCGGCGTGGCCAACCAGGCCAGCTTCCCTCTGCTGTGAGCTCCTGCACTGGGGGGAAGATGGCACTCACTGGGATCGCTCCCCTGCCTTGCTGTGAGGATAGGGATGCTTCCTTCTGGAAGGGGCTTTTGTCTGTGTGTGGTGAGAAACAATTAAAAGTGGCATACGTAATCACTCTGTGCCTTCAAAGGGCGGGCCAAGGCATGGCTGATGTAGCAGGTTCTCTTCTTTCCTTGCTGGGCGGGGCAAAGCTCCCTGTACACAATGGTTGATGTAGAGCTTTCTCTGCCCCTTTCATAGAATCACAGAATGGTTTGTGTTGAAAGGGACCTCTAATGGCCATCTTGTCCCACTCCCTGCAACGAGCAGGGACACCTAGAGCCCGATCAGGTGCTTCTCCTTCCAGCTGAATCTCAAACGCGACAGCTCTGAGATTTTTGGCCACAACTGCAGCTCTCTGACCCAAACATTATCCCTTCTAGTCCAGCACTTTACAAAGTAGCTCTTTACCAAAGCAAACCTGCAGGTTAAGAACTTCCTTCACCTCCTGCTGCTTATTTCTGTGTCCATCAAACACTGTGGGGATTCGTTCCCCATGAGGGCAAACACAAGGCCGTACTAACGGGGAACACAGCCCTGAAATGGCCACGTCAGGGACAGGGCACAGCCCGTGGGATGGCCCCAGGGGCACTGCCCGGGTGGACGCTCACTTTGTCCCTTATCCCGATGGCTCCTCGTCCCTTTGTCTCGGTGATAAAGAGTCCCCGTGGTCCCTGCCCTCACTCCGCCAAGGCCCGGCTCGGGCTCCCTGCCCACACTCAAGATGGCCGCCATGGCGCCCGCTGACCGCCCACGCTGACCCCTCCCGCCCGCCGTAGCGCGGGCTTCCTTTTCGAGATGGCGGCGCCCTGCGGTCTGCGCGGTCGGTGGCTGTGGGCCGCGGTGGTGCCGGCCGCCGTGCTGTGCGTAGCGGTCTGGGCCGCGGAAGAGGCGAGCACGGCTGAGTTCGACGTGAGGCCCGGTGGGGAAGTTCACTCCTTCTCCCGGAGCCTGGTGAGAGGGGCAAGGAGGGACGGGGAGAGGAGAGGGTACGCGCCTCTCGCTGATTGGCGGAGACGCACGTCGCTCCTCGCTCCTGGTACGGGGATTGTCTGACCGCGAGGAAAGGCGGGACGAGTAGTGGACTTCTCCAAAGCCTTTGACAGGGTCCCTCATCACATCCTTCTCTCCAAATTGGAGAGGTATGGATTTGAAGGATGGATTGTTCGATGGGTTAAGAACTGGTTGGCTGGTTGCAGCCAAAGGATTGTGATCAACGGTTCTATGTCAGGGTGGAGGCCGGTCATGAGTGGTGTCCCCCAAGGCTCAGTCCTGGGACTGGTGCTCTTCAACATCTTTATCAATTACATAGATGATGGAATCGAGTGTACCCTCAGCAAGTTTGCAGATGACTCCAAGCTGAGCGGTGCAGTCGATACACTGGAAGGAAGGGAAGCTATCCAGAGGGACCTGGACAGGTTGGACAAGTGGGCCCATGAGAACCTAATGAGGTTCAACAAGGCCAAATGCAAGGTGCTGCACTTGGGCTGGGGCAATCCTAGGTATTTATACAGACTGGGCGAAGAACCTTGAGAGCAGCCCTGCAGACAGGGACTTGGGGGTCCTGGTGGACGAGAAGCTGGACGTGAGCCAGCAGTGTGTGCTGGTGGCCCACAGGGCCAACTGTGTTCTGGGCTGCATTAAAAGAGGAGTGGTCAGCAGGGAGAGGGAGGTCGTGGTCCCCCTCTACTCGGCTCTTGTGAGGCCCCATCTGGAGTACTGTGTCCAGGCCTGGGGCACCCAGCACAAGAAGGATGTGGAGCTCTTGGAAAGAGTTCAGAGGAGGGCGACCAAGATGATCAGAGGGCTGGAGCACCTCTCCTATGAGGAAAGGTTGAAGGAACTGGGCTTGTTTAGCTTGGAGAAGAGAAGGCTCCAGGGAGACCTCACTGTGGCCTTCCAGTACTTGAAGGGAGCGTATAAACAGGAGGGGGATCGATTGTTTGTGAGGGAAGATAGCGATAGGACAAGGGGGGAATGGTTTTAAGCTGAGACAGGGGAGATTTAGGTTAGATATCAGGAGGAAGTTTTTCACACAGAGGGTGGTGACGCACTGGAACAGGTTGCCCAGGGAGGTTGTGGATGCCCCGTCCCTGGAGGCATTCAAGGCCGGACTGGACGTGGCTCTGGGCAGCCTGGTCTAGTGGTTGGCGACCCTGCACTTAGCAGGGGAGTTGAGACTCAATGATCCTTGAGGTCCTTTTCAACTCAGGCCATTCTATGATTCTGTGAGTAGTAGATGAAGAGAGGGGAGAAGGTGGTCTGGGCTGACTGCCATGATAGCGGCAACTGGGAAAGGGGCCCCCAAGCAGAGGGGGGTCTACAAAGGAATGAGATCTCCAGGAAAGAGGGAGCCCTCCTCCTGGGATCGGGTCCCCAGAGGGAAGGGGGGCCCCAAAGAAGGGCCCTCAGCTGAAGGAAACGTGTCCCCACCAGGGTGGGACGGTTCGGTCTGGTCCCTGTGGTGAGGAAGAACTGCCCAAGGCCAGGGTAAAAAGAGGGAGTGCAGTGGAAGGTGACACTCCAAGGGAAAGCGAGGGCCACCAAGGGAAGGAGGGAACTGTGGGGAAAGAGATGCGCCGAGGGGACAGGACCTGGTGGGACGGGAGCTGCAGGTTCCTGCCATGGTTCTGTTGAGATATCAAGTGCACTCCCAGGATGAGGGCTTCTCAGCCCCCACCATACTGGGGCTCTTCCTGGGATCAGACCACTGGGGGCTGCTCTGTGCCCACAGCCCCCATGATCTTCTCAGGTGTTCCCAAGTCTCATGTTGGTGAGAAGTTGCTGATGCTGACCAGATAAATTCACACGGATTGTCACACCATGGCCAGGCTGCTGATCTTCTCTTTTTCCAGGGGGATTACACCTGCACTTTCACGTACTCTGCTCAGGGAGGAACAAACGAGGTGAGTTGGGCAATTTGGATGCTTCCTTTGCACTCAATCTCTGGCTGCACAGAACAGGATTCTGTTGTGGGTATCAGTGTTGACAGCAGTAGTAACTGGGAAGGACTGATGTGCCTCAGAGATAAAAGGCTGCTCTTCTGCCAGGAGCCTTGGTTGGTCAGTCATTATTTTGTCCCCTAGGTTTAGTTGTGGTCAGGACAAGAAACTTGTTTTTTGTCAAGGAGGAAGTGGTTTCCTTTGTGATCAGCTGATTCCAGGGCCTGGGAGCTGAGGGAGGGTGGTGGCACCATTTCCAACACTACATGTTTGCAGAAATAACTTTGTTTGAATTTCTTCTTTAATGGAAGCATCCTCTGTGTGTTGCAACAATGCTACGGCATGTAAAGCCATGACATTTGTAAGTTTTAATGAATCTTGGGGCCGTACGCTTTCACTAGAGAACAGAGCTACCATTTCATGCCCGTGTTGGTAGGAAGGGCCTTGGAGGAGTAACTCCCGTCTTTTTAGGAGACATGTGGCTTGTGCTGCTTTTGCAGTAAGTGCTGTACAGGTACACACAGTTTGTACTTTCTTATCTGCAAGCGCTCTGCATAGAACCAGGTCCTTTTATTTTACTGTGAAAGGAAATGAGGCTTGAACTCTTTTCTGTAACTGCATTGATGAAACTGTGGGGAAAAGAGAAAGGGTGACCAGGCCTCCTGCTTTGTGCAAACAAAGTAGAAGGGGCCATCAGCAGTTGTTCTGTAATTATGTTTTGCTATTTCACAGTGGTGCTCCTGCAGCTGGGAGGTGGGGATGAGTTGGAAAATGGGAAATGTTTCCCAAGATTAACTGTTGGGGCCTTTCCACTCTGCAGCAATGGCAGATGAATATTGGAGTCAGTGAAGACAACCTGCTCTTCTCCTGCTCTGTCTGGAGGTGTGTGGTTTAACCTGAAAAGCAACAACAAGCCAGGTGGGGGCTTGGCCAGGGATCCTGCCTGTGGCAGCAGGAATGGTGCTTCCTGGCTTTCCTCTCTCAAGAGATGCTGTGACTCTGGGAGGGCTCTCAAGCCAGGTGGTAGCTCCTCCCCGATCTCCTCACTATACTAGTTGAAGCTACAAGAGAGCCAGAGGTGGCTGTGGAGGGTGAGCCATGTATCCTGCCACTCCTCTACACCTCCACCCTCTCTGCCAACAGCAGGGATTAGAAGAAGCTGCCTGACTTGCTCCTTCACTGGGAAGTCAGAGCAGGATGGTCTCTAATGCTTGTGGCCTAGAGAACCAAGAACCGAAGTTAGCCCCTGTGCTTGACCCTTCCCTGTGTTCTCACCTCCCATATAATCTTTCTCTGCTTTAGATATCAAAGAAGGGGTATTGATCTAAAGCAGAAACAAAATTCAATTCCTACACCTTCCACTCTGCTTCTGCTTTAGATATCAAAGACTGTGTTCTCATTTCAGGCCCCAAGGGAAGTCTTACCTCTTCTTCACCCAGTTTAAAGCAGAAGTGAAAGGAGCCAAGATAGAATATGCCATGGCTTATGTAAGTCCAAGCTGATAACAGGGATGTAGACATATGGGAGGCTGCTTTAAAACATAGGTTGGACATTGAAAACATTCACAAGACTTCTGTCCAGTAAAATGTACTCTGCCGTGCCCTTAATTAGAGAGTGGTTGCAGTCAGGAGAGTGTCTACATAAAGACCTTCCTGCACTATTTTATTTCTGCTCCCTGTATGCCATAGGTTAGCTGCTGGCTTTGCTGATGTCAGCGGCTCCAAAAGACGCCATCCTGCCAGGGTGCATAGGACAAAGAGCATCTTGATTTGTCTCAGCAAATTCATTCTGACATTTCCTTGCCTTTCTGTCACCTGAAGGTTGCATGCTTGTGGTTTAAAAGGAAATGGAAACATAGCCAGGAATTTTCCTTTAGATTTCCTTTGCAGATGGAATTCTTTCACTCCACATTATTAAAAGACAAGTTTGTTCTTTTTCAGAATGTGCTGTTGTTTATTTGCTTTCAATGCAGTAGCTTCTTGGATTACCTCAATTGCATAAACTTTTTTCCTTCCTGTTTCAGTCTCAAGCTGCCGTGGGTGCACAGAGTGACATCCCCTTAAAACAGGAAGAATTTGAAATCACTGAAACAACAGGTCTGTGACTGAGAGAACTATGTGAAAAAGGGCCTGGTGTGGGAGACAAGCCCGGTCATCTACCAGGAGACGAGCAGTTAAGCTTAAAACCAATAGGTGACAGCATAGAGGCAGACACTGCATATTGTGGAGTCAGGAGTGTAGTGTTCGTGATCCATAGCTGATAGCAAGATTTTGCAGGTCCCCTTCCAGTGTAAATGTTAATTTGCATAGGGGAAGAATGGGTTTATCACAATGTGCTTGTACGGTGCATGAAAGGAAGTTCAATGTCCAACTTGCTGGCTTTTTATCGTCCTAGAAGGGAACCAAGCAGGGCTGTTTTATTCATACCTTACCATCTGCTTATCCGATACTTGTTTTCTCTCTTTCTAGTGTCTCACAGGGAAGGCAAGTTCCGTTTTGAACTGTCAAAACTTATGATTGTGGCAAAAACTCCCCATGATGAGCTGTGACTCTGAAGACGCTGTTGGACAGTGTTTTGGCCAGGAGAACGTGGCAGATAATGGAGATTACTTGTTATTGGCAGTTATTTCAGTTGGCCAAACCTTTCTTTTTTTCCATATTGAGGTGTGCTAGTGTCCAAGACAAGTGGGACTTGGAGGTGTTGAGACAAATGCGTTCTGTCTTGTGTCAGAGTAACAATGTGCTTTGCAGCTGGAAATCTCTTCTGAGAATCCTGATCTGCAGCCAGCCATTCTGCTGTCTGCTTTCTGCTTCAGTGATCTGCTGAATATGGTAAAGCTCTGCTCTAAAAGGGCACTTTATCTTCCTTGCTAGGAAGAGCAATGCAGAAAGATAAGCAGCTGGATTTAAGCAAGATCTCCTAAAGGAAAGTTGTTAACTCTGGAGTCTCTGGAAGGTGATGACAGGGTTTCTTTCTCTGCAAGCGTTACAGAAGAAACAAATTAAATTGGGTAGGAGGGGGAAGGAAGGGATGGGCTTGGTCAAAGCCACCTGACTTCTTCTCGAGTGCCACTGTGGAAAACCATCACTGGCTTTATTTCTGTTCCTGCCCTAGTGCAGATTGCAGATTGGGGTAACTTGGCGTGGGGAAGGCAGAGCTTCTTATTCTGACACAACCCAGGAATCAATCCAAGCAACACTTTCATGTCTCAGTACCAGTGCAGGACTATTTCCTACGTGAAGAAGCATTTTTTTTTCTTATCTAGAATATTAACAGTGAGGGAATGTGGAATTCCTATCCTGTGTAAATACACAAATAAAGCATCATGCTCTCACCTGGGTTTGCTTTGGTCTGTGATTCCTGTCCTCTGACTGGACGTCTAGCAATTGGCACAGTCTTCAGCGCTTGCTTAGCTAGGAGGAGCTGAGATGCCCTGCAGGAGGTTGGAGGCTGCAGAAGGTTTATGGGGGTTCTGCCCATCCAAGAGATGTCCCAGCAGCCCATAAGAACCTGTAACCCAGTGCTGTCATGATGGGTGCTTTGCCCAGAGGTGATGCCAGGTGTTAGCTGTGGTCATTGTTGGCTATCTTTTCAGTTCTGGGGGAGTTTCATTGTCTTTGGGAGTGGTTTGGACTGGCAATTTTACACGCTCTGTTTTCCAGACTCTTCCTGGATGCTTCTTTCTCCATTGAGTGGCTCCTGGAACTGCAGATACCTGCAGGTCCTGGGAGTGACGTCTCTCCCTGTTAAACCAGCTGCATGGAGGGAGTCAGAACAAAACATAATCAGAGGGATTCATTTCCCAGACTCAAATGGCCAGTGCTGGGACGAGAAATTTAGGTCGTGAGGTGGCTCTGCTAGCAGAGAGTGAGATCTCTAGGGCCTCACCAGGATGGGAAAGTGGGTTTGAGGATGAGGTGGGTGTTTGCTGTGGGAGAGATCTGTGAGGGAAGGCTGGTGCCAGGCACTTGGTGAGTTGAGCACGGTCATATCTCCCACTCTGGGGAGTAAGAAACCCTGGGGACAAAGAAAACAGCCATGACTCAGTTGGGACTACTCTGAGCAGAGATGCTTCATGCAGTTAAGAAGCATGAGGCAGCTGGTGCTGACGTGTACCTCAAGAATGGAATAGTGAAGCATTTCTGGCTGTCAGCACAGCAGCATCCATCAGCTCCGTTCTGCTTTGTGTGTTCTCTGCATCTGCCAATACTCCACCAAGCAGTGCTGGGCTGTTAGCAGCCCCGGCTGCTCTTCAGCACATATCTGACAGCTGCAGAAAGCCCAATGGAGACAGGAACGTCTGTTCTCAAAAGTTGCACACCAAAGCCGACCTCTCTGCCTTCTCCACGGGGCCAACAACTCTGTGAATCTTGGCTGCATTTTCCTATGCACACGCTTGTATATACGCCTTCCTCCACATCCTGAGCTTGCTTTGCACAATTAAATTAGCTGTGATATTTAGAGCCACGCATATGAAATGAGAGAGATAGAGGCTTTATTTCTTTTTTTAATATTAAAGGCTTAAACTTACCGCTGCCTCAAGCTGGCAGCAGGAAGGGAGCAGTGGATGTAAGTGGCCGGGCTACACCTGTGAGCGCTGGAGAAATCCCATGGAGCATGAGGCACAAGATGGTCACCAAGATAAGGCCAGCTGATACTGTGCGGTGTATTGTCTGCTAAAAGGGTAATTTTCTATGTTCAAAGCAAAGATCAGTGTTTGAAACCGGCCAAGGCTGGTGCATCCACGCTGAGAGCACAGTGCACTGTAAGGCTGCCCTTTCCCTTTTGTTACCGGGGTTGTGCTTTTTTAGATCCTGCTGTGCAGCACAGGGACTGACGCAGGGGAGCACGTGGGTACATGTACAGGACCCCGTACCTCTGCTGCTGGTTTTGCACCGTGTTTCTTCCCAGCACCTTGGTGCTGGCTGTGCAACACCGTTGTGCCAGGGAGCAGCGGTTTGAGGGGGAGGATCTTTGTTCTCGTGCCAGGGAAAGGAAGAGCAGAAGCCTCAGGCACAGCGAGCAACCCTCACGCAAAGGACAAAGCTAGCAGCCCATGGCGCTTGTTTGTTGACCATCACCAGCTTTGTACCAACCACACCGAAGAACCAAGCCAAACCGGTTGAGTTTATTTAAATAACTCATCAGGGCTACAGAGTTTTGTAAAAAATAACAATCAGAACTCACTCGAGGACACGTCAAATACATGAAATACTCGGGATAGTGACATAGGAAGGCATCTGAGTGATCACAGTGATACTGTCCACAGGAGGCTGTTGGGGGATCCCAGCTGAGCCCAGGATGAAGGAGAATACGGGGCCACCGGGGTGCTTCCAGCCCTGAGGGACCACTGCTCACCCATGCAATTGGGGATCTTTCTGGTCACCAGGACTTGTCCTTGGGAGGCCAAAACCCCTTCCAGCCTGCAAGGCACAGAAGTACCCTCATAAGCTGGGCACTGTAAGCCTGGAGCATGCTTTGCTCCCAGTGTGTCATAGAGCTTCTGGAACCTTGCCAAAATAGAGCCATTATAATGGTATCACACCTGCTCACCAAGCAGCTGCCCATCTGCTTGGATTGGTGTTGCACACTGCCAGTCTTTGGTTTGTTTTCTATAGAAGGATTACAATCAAGTTCAAAGTGGAGAATCCAGTTGTGGCCAGTTCCTTGGACTCAGAGCTAAGAGCACTTTAAGGGCAAAGCAAAACCAAAAATGTACAGCAGTAGCCCAGGGAGCCAGAAGCCCCAGAGTGCCTCCAAAGTACTCAGCCAGGGGCAAGGTTTGCAGATCCTGGACAAGGGATCGACAAAGTCAGGAGGTTCGGTCTTTTACATAAAGAGGAGAAAATGAGAGAGTTAGCATCACAGAGAAGAGGACGAAGCCCCGTCATCACCAAAGTGGCTATACCTCCTGTCCTCAGGCTCGCTGGTAATGGGATGCCAAGTCACGTTGCTGCCAATGGCTTCATATGTTGCCCTCCTCCAGCATCTTGTTGACACCTTCGCAGATCCTCTTCAGGTGGGTGCGGTAGGGCTCGGCTGGCCCGTAGAGGGCTGAGAGGAACTCGTAGTCTGCAAAGTGGTTGAAGACGTGGTTGATGCGGGAGTGTGACTTGGCCGTCAGGTGGCTGCTGACAGCCTGGTGCAGGAGGTCCCGGCACTCCATCAGCACACTCGACATGACCCTGCGGTCAAAGGTAAAGTCTATCTGGTGGAAGCTGACCGCTGTCATGGCCAAGGTGTGCACCTTCTTGCGGAAGCGCTCCATCACCAGCAGCTCCTCAGGGCTGAACTGCCCATTGCGGTACAGCACGCCCAGCTTCATCACAATCTTGATGAGGTTTTTGATGATCTTCTGGGCCTCTTTGCGATTGTGGGTGTACTCCTTCGTGGCTCGGTAGAGCTCGTCCAAGATCTCACTGCTTGTGTCGTCAATGAAGACATTGGCCACGGTCTTGGAAGCCATTTTGCTCAAGAGCTTCTTCTGGGCCTGGAGGGCCAAGCTCTTGGTGCTGAAGGTGTCCATCTCTGCAGGGAAAAAGAGGCACACGTGGTTCAGCCCACGTCCTGGAACTGCCCCTCTGTCCTCTCCTCCCCATACACCTTGCACTAAAGGTGAGACTACGAGCAGCTCCTGCTCAGGAGGCTCTGGGTGCCAGAGGAGAGGAGCTCACACCCCAGGTTTGGCTTGGGGATGACTTAAGGGTTGTTCCTGGCTCTCTTCCCCTAGTTGTTGGGATAAAACTGCAGCGCAATCCCCACCTGAGTACCACCTGCGAGACCCTCACCCTTCTTCTATCTCCCATGATCACCGCTGTGCTATTCCCTCCGCAGAAAGGGCTCCTGCCCCATTGCTTTAATGCTTCCTTACAACCTGACTCATTTCCTGTAGGTTGAGCCAGGGACGGCCCAGGTGGGGCTGAGTCACTCACCGCAGCCATATGCAGGCCAGCGTGGTGACAACTGCTCCTGTGCGAGGATGGGTGGGAGATGCAGGTTGCTTATGCAATTATCTGCATGCAGCACAGTCAGAATGGCAAAACGAGAGCAGGGAAGGGATTGCTCTATAAATACATCACTGTTGGTTCTCTTCATCATGAAGGGAAAAGAGCTACTGAAGCTAAAGGACGCTGCCAGAGTGAGAATACATTGGATATGGAGAGGAGAGGATGGTTTCTGCTCAACACTTGTGGTGGTCACCCCATGGGCTGAGCCCAGCTCCCGGCACCTCTCTGGCTCTGCACACAGCTGAGACTGGAAGGACATGAAATGAGCAAGCAGTACTGGAGCCATCACCCCGGCACCGCACAAGATGCCACATCTGGTGCTATGTACAGCCCTTAGGAAAAATGTGGTGCTTTGTAGGTATTTCTTTCAATGCAAAAGCATTGATTTTTGCTAGCATGAGCTTCAAACTGAGACAGAAGTGACAAAGCACAGAGACTGCTTTCACAAAACTCACTGAGTGCCAGTGGCCCCATACATGTGGTGCTGCCAGAGCTGAGCCAATGTCCCGGGCTCACTGCATGGCCCCAGCCCCAATCCCAGGCCATGAGCCGCCCCCTTGACAATGGGCTTTGTGCCCTGAATGCTCCCAGTGCTGCAGGATGCTGAGTGGGAGCAGTGCCCATATAAACAGAGATTCCCACGCCTGAGCTCTTTGTTGGGCAACCACAGGCAACGACCAAGTGCAAACTCCACCCACGGAGCCCTGAAAATATAGGAAGCACCCACTCCTCTAAAACAGTCAACTGCAGTCACAGGCTCTGCTTCTGCATTGGTCCTGGGGGGAAGCTCCTGCATCCCAAGGATGCAATCAGCTCCCAGTGGGAGATTTTATGGAATGCGGATTTTTCCTGCTGGGAAGGGTCCTGCTGACTCCTGGTCCCATTGCTGGCAGAGGGGCTGTCGCCGCTATCAGCGCACGGAAGAGTCTGCTTTGCCCCACCGAGCAGTCTGCAGACTGAAATAAACCACCAGATTTCCTTCCTGTTGCTTAAGTCTGCAGCCCTACACAGGGCTTGGTTTTTTTCCCTCTTCTTTTTAATGCAAACGCCCTTGAAACCCAGCATCTTCCACTGAAAGAACAGCAGTGCTGTGCACTGAGCCCTGATCTGGAAGGGCGCGGTGGGGTGTGGCTGTGGAAATGAATGGTGGCTTTGCACATAGCCACTGCCATTTCTTTGGGCTTTTTTTCCACCCATTTTGCAGGAATCTGAACCCAACCAAGAAAAGCAGAGCTCCCAGGGAGCTTTGCCTCGAGCAGAACTCAAAGGCATGGCCACACCATGTGGCTCAGTTGAAGGCTGCAACATCTGCACTGGGTTCTGTGCCCGGACATCCTGTGGGAGCTGCGAAGGTGATGCTCCAACACACCCCAATGCACTGCAACGGGCTCCTGCCACACCGGGCACATGCCAGGTCCCTGCTGCAGCTCAGGGCTTCGATCGAGCACTGAAAGCTGCTCAGCTGCAGGAGCAGAGAGAGACTTGGAGATAGAGGAGCGGGAGGTGTAGGAGTGGGGTGGAGGAAGGAGGAGCCCCACTGAGAGCAGGGATGAAAGTCTGATCTGCAGAGGAAACACAAAACTCCATTACTGGGGTCTGGAGGGTCCCAGTCTCGCATCCCACACTCACCCCATGCTGGTGTCCATCACCAGGTGTCCACCAGCACTTCACCACACATCCCCGCTGCACTCCTGGCAGCCCCACAGCAGCTCCCATGGCAGCAAGATGAATATTTCATGCAGGAATGCAAACATACTTCAATAATGCATGAAGCAGCGTGGAGCAAGCATGCAGAAGGGAGGGCTCGAGCTGGGAGCTCTTCTACCTCCCAACCATGCTCTTGCCTCACCCCACGCTTCCATTCCCTCCAACACAGTCCTAAGGGCAGCATTACCATCTCCTATTAGGGCCAATGCTAAAAGTCAACGTTTCAGGGTCACCACCTCCCTGGTTCCCCGCATTGTGTGTGCCATACCCGCCCTCTGCGCTCAGGGAGATACACGCACTGTGTCGCACTGCTGCTCTGCTCCCCATCACCACCCCTATCACTTTCCCCTGCCAACCACCGAGTGCCCAACTAACATTAATTAATTAAACCTCGCTGCTGCGCCAGATCACAGGAGAAGGGCCAGAGCTGCTGGGGTGTAACCGGAGCCTGACCCCAGCACCCCCCAGCCCCACGCTGGGTGGCACAGAAGGGAGCGGGCACCTTTGGTTGTCACTGCTCAGTGTGCGTGTTGCCATGGATGCATGCAGCCCTGCAAGGACATGCGTGCAGAGCAGGGTGAGGCCGGAGGGGAAGCACCTTGCCGCACGGGGGAAACCTTATGACCCAACAGGGTGAGCAGGAGCACGGTGAGGGCAGGGGACAAAGGACACTGTGGGGACGAATGCTGGGCCCTATGCACTGCCTCACTCAGGCCCTGCTCTGCTGATCTGGGACACATTGCTGAGTTCTGGGCCATGACCCCCCTTCCTTGCGCCATGCAGCAGCCGCGCAGCAGTGCTCAGAACTGTTCCAGCACTGCTCACAGCCTCATGCCATCCCGCTGGTGGCTGTGCTGGGGTCAGGAGCACAAGCCCACTTCCTCAGCAGCAGGAAAAAAAGGGAAGAGACTACCCAAGATGACAAAATGCCTTTGGGGGTTTTCAAGCTTTTATAACCTGAAATCCCCCCAGGAGCAAGTGCCTTGCCCATCCCTGCAGCACAGCAGAGCGGTGCACACAGGGCGCAATCACCTCGATGCCAAGGGACCAAGGGCAGCACAGAAGGCCTGAGGGATGGAGAGAGTTGGACTGCAGGCAGAGCCATTGCGGTGCCCTGCATGCACCCAGCACTGCTCATCCTGGTGCACCCTGCCACACAGTGGGACAGAAGCCAGGAACTACTCAGAGGAGCTGGCTCCTTTGCAACAAGTCCAGCATCCCCAAGCAGCCTGCAGGGCTGGGAAACACCTGACTTGGTCCCAGATCTGAACAGGTGCCTGGGAACCCCAGTGTGCCCAGCAGCCCCAACATGCCCAGGTATGGAACCGGGTGAGGGGCTCCCACTGCCAGACCCAGCCTCAGGCATGAAAGGAGAGAGGGCCCCCGCAGTGCTCCCTTCCCTGGGGACATGGCCATGGGCGCTGCGTGGGAACAGCTCCTGGGACCTGGAGGGGGCCCTTGGGGAAAGCACCCCCATGCCATTCACGGACCTGGTGGTGTCACCACGCCTGGAGGCCCAACAGCTGCAGCAGCAGGAGGAGGAGGAGTAGGAAGGGGTTATTTTGGAGCATCCGTCTCGCCTCCTATTTCCTCCTTCCCTTATCAGGCAGCCAACGACCGCTCTCTCCTGTGGCGACTTCCTTTCTCCCTCACTCAGAGGAGACAGAGGCTCAGGAGAGCGATGGGGAAGTGCAAAGCAGAAGGGGAAACAGCAGTGCCGGGGCTCCACAGCACAGCGTACACTTCCTGCCCCTGGGAGGCCACGGCAAGGGCAAAGCTAAGTGAAGTTTTGCAGATGGACTTTATCCTGATGGAGATGGTCCAGTAATGGGGCCATTGCTGCAGCCTTCCTCTGGTGACGCTGCGCTCTGGGTCACAACACAATGTTTTCAGCACCCTAAAATCTTGGCATGCTCTGGAGCAGTCAGGGCAGTTGCATCTCATACTGGGGCAGGATACTCCCAGCCTGTGTGTGCTGGGGTCCATCTGTGGTGCTGGGGGGGCTCTTGGCCCCTGGGAGCTGCGGTGCCCCACAAGCCCCCCCACGTGTGTGGGTTGGGGCTGCCATGGAGTGGGTGCCATGCTGGGCACCATAGCCTGTTTGCGCAGAACGAAGCAGCACATCACATCCTTCCTGGAGCCACTTCTTCCCTTTGCAGCCCCTGGTTCAGCTCCCCCAGGCTGCACAAAGCCTAACAGCCCTCCACTTTGCAGGAACATGGGATCCCAAGCACACTCCTTCGGCAGCAGCAGTGAACCCCTCTCCTCTTTGCCATTGTCCCACATTTTACCCAGAGGGGAAACTGAGGCAGAGCCCCACGCAAGACTCAGTTGCCCCATCAACACGTCCCACCAAACTGTGCCTCACCGTGGCCCCCCAGACCCACACTCGTGCCCTGGGACCCCTCCGGGACCCCCTGCTCCCTTCAGTGTGCCAGCACACAGCCCCGGGGGGGCCTGGAGCCGTTCTCCCGGAGCGGAGGTTCCCCCCCTCCCCGCGCTCAGAGCCCTCGGGGGCATTTTTCCCACCTGGACAGGGGGAGCTGCTGCCGATGCCGCCGTTCCCGGCCGGGGAGCACAGAGCCGCGGTTCGGATAGAGTGTCTCGGTACGCAGCCTCCCCCCCGGGGCCGAAAACGTGGACCGCGAGCCCCGCGCCTGCAGCCCTTACCTGCACCGGAGCCACAGGGGCTCCTCCGGTGGGACGGGACGGGGCAGGGCGGGACGGGACGGGACAGAGTGCTTACTTTCCCCGGGGCCTCTCCGTGCCCGGACACGGCGGCGCTGCGCCGATACCCCGTGTACGCCGCCGTGCCCGGTGCCCCCGCGCTGCTCCGTACCGAGCGGGGCCGAGCGCGGCTGCAGAGGGGGCGGTGCCCACCGGCGGTGCTGGCCAATGGTGACACGGGGCTTGCTACGAAGCTGCCAATAGGAGCGGGGCGGGGGAGTACCGAGGGGGCGGGCGCCCGGTGCTTCCCTCTCGACCCGGTAGCGCCGGGGCCGGGGCCGGGGCCGGGGCCGGGGCCGGGGCCGGGGNGGCCGGGGCCGGGGCCGGGGCCGGGGCCGGGGCCGGGGCCGGGGCCGGGGCCGGGGCCTCCTCCCCGGTGCGCTGCGGGATGGCCTCGTCTCGGCCGGAACACGGCAGATCAGGTA
Source organism: Numida meleagris (assembly GCF_002078875.1). Lineage (NCBI taxonomy): Eukaryota > Metazoa > Chordata > Aves > Galliformes > Numididae > Numida > Numida meleagris. The sequence goes on from NC_034435.1 coordinate 5,041,304, forward strand.
CCCGAGGGCAGCTCCGGTGACTACTGTCGTTTCGGTGCCCCTGAGCTTCCGGCCCGTAGCACCGAGCAGAGTCGCCCCCGGGTCAGCGGAGAAATCCCACACGCAGTGGCCGTGCTCCCCCTCAGCGGGGTTAGGGGAGGGGTCCGGTGCTGCCGCTCGGAGTGGTGCTGCCCGCCAGTAGGGGTCAGCCGCGCGGAGCGGATCTGCGTGCAATGTTGCACTCAGTTGCGTAGCAGTTCTTCACACCGAGAACGTTGCTTGGAGCGATGTTCTTTCTTTAGGCTTTGCTGGGAGTTACTCATGTTCTGAGCAGGAGAGGCGGCAGGGCTGCCCTGCACAGTACCGTTGTGCTTCTGGTGAGAAAGACAGACTCGATGTTCACGTTGCAGCCTGTGGGCATCTGGGATCCTTTCCTGCGTCCTCAAGGCCCTGACACACAAAAGAGGGGGAAGCCGGGGATTGCTCGCTCCACAAAGATTGCTCACAAGAGCTTTCCAAGTGGAGATAATGTTGTTGCTTTTCTGTTGCTGCTCTTTGTTTTGGTCTGGTTTGTTTTGTTTTGGCGGGACTGTGAAAGCACGCTGGCAGCTCTAGGCTTCAGGAAAAGCAGGATGTAAAATTAGTTTTGTTCTCCCACCAGTTCCTTTTACTGCTCTGTTGCTACATTTGTAGCTGCAGGAACCACTCTGAGATCAGAGCAATGTCCTCTGAACACAGCGAATGCCACAGCTGCCTTTGAGTCAAAGGAACCGAGCAGCAGTGCACTGCCGTTGGCTTCGCTGTTCTGAGCATTATCATCACAAACGCTGTTGCAATCCAGTGGCAAATTTGAATCAGACCACCCGCAGGTATTTTTGTTACATAGATCTTACTTGCGAGGGTATAATTAACAATGGCTGCTGTTAGATTAAATGATATCTGACTTGGTAAGCTGCTGTAGTTCATAAAATTGGCATAGTGAGTGAGTAAAGAGGTGCTAAGCACCCCAAAAGCTCGCCTCCAGTTTGTAGCATACTTTTATCCGGAATTGTTGTTTGATGTTTACCATCTTTATTTCTGTAAGTGTATTTTGTTCTAATATGTTTTGTTTTGAAAGGAAAGGTCACATGCTTTTTGGTGTCCTGAATTACACTACAACTCAAGGTGGAAGTCGAAGACTCAGATCCAAGATCCCAGAGCCACTGCTGACGCTGAACCCATGAACAGGAGTCCAGGCTGTGTTCAGGAGTTACTCCAGGATGAGGAACTGCTATTGGTCCTCAAGCAGGTAGAAATTTGTTATTAATACATAATACTATATTCCTTTTTTTTTTTTTAATACTTTTTTTTGTTTTTAAAATCAGTGACAGTATGCAGTCTGTTCCAATGTGTATGAAAAGTGTTTTTTAATGACTGTCAGGTGACAATAGCAGCAGAACACCAGGCCATTGCAGGGGGAAGGCATTGGGAAGGAAAGGGGAAAGAAAGAGGATAGCCTGGGAAAGGAATGGGGAAGGCATGGCGGGAGGGAAGGGGGAAGGCACGGGGCAAAGGAAGGGGGCAAGGCAGAGGAGGAAGGAAGGGCGTATGGACAGGATACCTGTAGAGTGGCCTGAAAAGCAGTAACAAGCTCTGGGAGGACTATAGAGTGCCACATTCTGTAACAGGTGTATATCTGTATGTGTATATTGCCATTACCTTTTTGGGTTGGGGTTGTTGTCACTTCTGAGCTCCTGCAGTGGGAAGAGCTGGAGCTCAAGCAGGTGCAGTCTATGCAGACCTATAGGATTGGGGAATGCTTGGTAAGGACAGCTCCCCAGCCCCAGGCCTCAGCTGGACAAGCTTCTTCTGTGTGCCCAGACTGTGGGCTGTGCAGCCATGCCTCGCTGCACTGCTCCAGCCCAGAGTCCACTCCCTGCAGCTGCATCTTGGAATCATAGAATCATAGAATGGCTAGTGTAGGAAGGGACCCCAAGGATCATCAAGTTCCCCCTACCACAGGCAGGGCCACCAACCTCCAGATCTGGTACTAGTCCAGGTTGCCCAGGGCTCCATCCAACCTGTTCTTGAACACCTCCAGGGACGGGGCATCCACAGCCTCTCTGGGCAGCCTGTTCTTGCACCTCACCACCCTCCCACACAGAGCACCAGGGGTACTACCACAGTCCCCTGCCCAGCCCCAAAATGCCAAAGAAGACCTTTGGCAGACGGACAGAGGAGTTCCATCGCCCTGTTTTCCCAGTGCTTGCAGCTCTCTCCTCCTCAGCCCCATAGGACTCCCACCTGAGAAATGGCAATGGTCTCAGGGAAAGGGAGTGCTGGCAGGAGTGACTGCTGCAGCCGACAGAGGAGGGTCTGCATACCCTGTGCCCTCGTACTTTCTCTCCAGCAGGACGGGAGAAGAGCAGATGAAAAGCTGCAGCTAAGCCTGATGGACCTGCACAACTCTCAGGTCATCATGTGAGAGGCAGCTGTGAGGCATCAATTCTTTCCATGCACGTGAATTAATTTTTTCCATCTGCAAATTTAGGTGGAAAACTGCAGTTTTCATTAATCTTTGTGGAAACAATGTAATGGCCCAAAAAACCCTCAAAATCGCAGCTTTATGCAGTGACTGCCTGTAGATTTGTTATGGCCTAAAACTACCCATTTTATTGCATTAAAAAAAAAAAAAGAAAAAAGCGAAAAATAAAATTTGGAGTGCAAGAAAGGCATTTGTGAACATATACATTAAAATATGAATAAGACAGAGGCTGAGAGAACATTAATATGGCCCTTTGTTTTCTGCTAATGTGCCTTCATTTCGCTATCGTTAAATTTTTATGGTAGTTAAATTTTGGCGCATGAATATTTAAAAACAATGTAACAGACGCTGGCAAAAAAATAAAAGCATAACAACATTGATTCAATCACTTTTAACCGATATTCATAAGCACTTAGCACAGGTTTCCTGGATTTGGAGAAGTTTTCCTTTCTTCGCTTCGTTTTTCTTCTTGCTTTTTTCCTTCCCTGCTCTTCTAACTTTGTGTTCTTCCCCTGTAATCAGAGAAGGGATCGCTAGGGTCTGTGCCGCGGACCTGCGTCAATCCCATAGGAGGTCTTTCAGCGGTCTCTTCTGACGCCGCGTGGCCAATGCGCGGAACTGACGCAGTGAGTGTTCTGTGGGCTGGCAGGCAGCACAGCGCATGGGCGCCGAAAGCGGAAGTGGCGTACATCCGTTCTGACCGCTCTGCGCAGCCAATCCGCCAATCTCTATTGTGATTAGTCCTCCAGGCAGTAGCGCGCATGCGCGCCGGAAAGCGGAAGTGGCGTGCCTACGTTCTGACCGCTCTGCGCAGCCAATCCGCCAATCTCTATTATGATTAGTCCTCCGGGCAGTAGCGCGCATGCGCGCCGAAAAGCGGAAGTGGCGT
>NC_034435.1:5051290-5054424 GCF_002078875.1 Numida meleagris
AAACATTTACCTCAATCCTAAAGGTAACCCGAACCTCAACCCTAATGTAACACTTACTGTAACTTTACTCTTAATTACAGTTTAAACCCTATTTAGAAATACACAAACGCAATTGTAATGGTAATAGCCCAAACCTCTACTAACGCCTGACTGCACTGGCAACTCTTAGTGCAACCCTAAAAATGCACTGAGACCCTGCATATCCAGACCCTACTCTTACACTGTAGCTCTGCTGCCCCCTGCCCTCTCTCTCCTGTTTCCCTGGCACCATTTCCAATCTAGGAATCTGCAGCTGCAGGACTTGACAGCTCAAGGAAGGTCAGCCCTCAGACCACTGCACGCTGGGACCAGCACGGAGCGGCTCTGTGACGGGTACGGTAGAGCCTGTGGATTGTACCGACAGCCGCACTCGGTGAGTTTCCCAGAGCCGCTGAGCTCGCAGGCTTCCCCGCCTGCCCCAGCTGTGCCCTGATCTCCAAACTCCTTTGCATCATCGTGTCTCGCAGCCCCAGGCATCTTGGTACGGTGCTGCCGGTAAGAGCAATGTGCACAGGGTGCAGCACCTGCATGTACGGGACGGAGCCTTCATTATTGTATTGTGCTCAACAGGTGGCGGCAGAGAACTGCGGTGCTCCTGAACGGTGCCTGAACTGCATGGAGATCTGTGGCTCCTCATGAAGTCAGCAAGACATGGATATCTGGATTTCCTGGAATGCCTCGGAACCCAACTTGTCTGTCTGGTAACTGGTCGCCCATACAGGTACGGGCAATGTACACCCACCAGTGCTTACCCATTCCATAGCGTGGCTCAACATAGTCCTCCCAGAGCTTGTAACGGCGCTTAAGGGTTCCCAGATGGCTGCCTGTCCTTTTCTTCCTGAGATCTCCTTGCCTCTGCCTCTTCCTNTTTCAAACTTTTACCCCTAAAATCCCCAGTTTTAACCCCCAAATCCCTCTCTTTAAACTCCAAAACTCCCATTTCTGATCACAAAAATCCCCATGTTTAACCCCAAATTCCCAGTTTTTAACCAAAATCCCAACTTTTCACCCCTTATTGCTGGACGTTTTTGTACTCATTTTTCTTTCCTTTATCCCAGTATGGGAACTGTCAGGTCCCAGCCTGAGCCAGTGATTGTGCACCTGGTGAGGGGTGTAGCCAGCCCTGCCAGCACAGGTGGGAGCCGTTCAGCTGTGGGATTGGAGGGGTGGAGCCTGGCTGCATCCCTCCCTGGGCTCATTTAAGGGCTGGCAGCCGCAAGGGCAGCATCTTTAGCTGGATACTTCCTCCTTTGGAGTGTGGAATGTGCCCTGGTCCTCAGAAAGGAGTAAGTAATTTTTTTTTTTATTTTGGGGCTGGGGTCTCTGCCATTCTTGGGGGATATGAAACTGCTTTTAAGCAGCTGTATCTGCTGTGCGTGTCCCTACGATGCCATTCAGTTTTCTAAAGAAGATGAAGGTGTTATCTCCCTTTCTTGGACCTGGTGATGGAGGGACTGATGTACCTTCTTTCCTTTCACTACAGCCTCATTTCTAGAATGCTTCAATTAATCCCGAGGTAATGCTGGTCAGCTCACCGAGCCTTGCAGCTCTGGGAATGCCTAGAGCTGCTGCCCTGTTCCACAAAGGTGTTCTGCATTCTCAAGATCCTGTTTGCACCAGTACTTCTAACCTTGCTTCCTTCTGCTGGAGCCTCTATTCTGTCATTCATGGTTCTCACCTTGCAATCTCTGTTCTCGGGTTCTGAACTCAGTTTCTCTGCTCCCACATTGTCCCAGCCCACTTTGTGACTGCAGTGAATTTTGTCAGTGAATTCCACCCATGCAGAGAGTTGTTTAAGGCTGTTCTGTGCATCATGATCATGTATTATATGATGTTCTGTGTCTCTCTTGATCTCATCCCGTCACCCAACTCAGTGGGGTTGAAGGATTGCCGGGGCTCCTCTAATTAATGGCTTAAGCACTGGGAAATCTACGAGAGCAGGTAATGGAACATCATGAGCCCGTTGTTTGTGCATTGCTTGTATGTAGGCAGCTTTAGCGATGGCCGTGGGAGGCTCATGAAATGGGGGTTACAAGGGGCTCACCTCATTCCGTGGGGTCTGTTCTCCCAGCCCCGTAAGCAACATGGCCGGTGATAGAGTGAGGTGCTTTGGCCGGGTCCTAAGCTGAAGAAAACTCCTGGACCCCAATAGCCCTTGGTTTCATCCTCACTCAGTATAATACAGTCTCCACCACTTGAGCATGCTGACTACAGATGTTCTGTTCTTGTTTTGCCTGGTTCTCTCCCGTATCTCCCTTACAAAACTGTCAATGCTAATGGATCTCAGCGCATAGTCATCGGAGCACATCGTGGCTGACCACCACAGGGTCCTATGGTTCTTGGTGTTTTAACAGCAGATCTGCCTTTGTTTTTACAGAAAAGAAGGGATTGTTCTCTTCTGAACCGCTGTAGTTGGGATCACCCCAGGTATCTCAATCCCAGTTGCCAGGGGATGCCATTAGTTCTCTAATCTGTACGATACCTGAACCCCCCAACCCTCTTTCTCCCATCCCCTAACCCCCATTAAATAGCTAGCCCTGCAGCTGTGGGACCCGATGGTGTGACAAAGCGAGGCCTCTGGTCTGCCGAACACTGGGACCGGCACAGAGGGGCCCTGTGACCATTGTGGATCATAATGACAGCTGCACTCAGTGAATTTCCCAGAGCTGCTCAGCACATGGAATTCCCCGCCTGCCCCAGCTGTGCCCTGATCTCCAAACTCCTTTGCATCATCGTGTCTCGCAGCCCCAGGCATCTTGGTACGGTGCTGCCGGTAAGAGCAATGTGCACAGAGTGCAGCACCTGCATGTATGGGACGGAGCCTTCATTATTGTATTGTGCTCAACAGGTGGCGGCAGAGAACTGCGGTGCTCCTGAACGGTGCCTGAACTGCATGGAGATCTGTGGCTCCTCATGAAGTCAGCAAGACATGGAAATCTGGATTTCCTGGAATGCCTCGGAACCCAACTTGTCTGTCTGGTAACTGGTCGCCCATACAGGTACGGGCAATGTACACCCACCAGTGCTTACCCATTCCATAGCGTGGCTCAACATAGTCCTCCCAGAGCTTGTAACGGCGCTTAAGGGTTCCCAGA
>NC_034435.1:5060929-5062310 GCF_002078875.1 Numida meleagris
TTGTAATGTAAAAAACCATTGTTAACTAACTGTAGCCTTAATCCTATAACTAGCTTTAATTACAACCCTAATGCTCCTGAATATCATTTTTAATATCCTTATCCTAAAAATCCTCTAGAACTAATCTGGACAAGTCCCTGTAAGAATAACTTAAACAGTAACCGCAGTCCTAAAATAATGGAACTGTAACTGTAATTACCCTGTTTATTAGTGTATGAACCCTATTTTGAAAACATACCCAACCGTAACAGTAGTAGGCCAAGTGTTAAATAATGCAGTCAGCACTGCCCACTCTAACCACTGTAGATGACTACTGTGAACATGCACTGAGACCCTGCACTGGCAGGCCCTACTCATACGCTGTAGCACTGCTGCCCTGTCCCCTCTCCCTGCTGTTTCCCTGGCACCATTTCCTTGCTAGGTCTGCAGGTGTGGGACTCAATGGCTCGAAGAAGGTTGGCGTTCGGACTACTGCACGCTGGGAGCGGCACAAAATGGCTGTGATGGGTCTGGTAGGGAACATGGATTGTACCGATGGGTGCACTCAGTGAGTTTTCCAGTGCTGCTGAGCACGTGGAATTTCCTGCCTGCCCCAACTGTGCCCTGATTACCGAACCCCTTTGCGTTGTCATGTCTCAGCCCCAGGTGTCTTGATGTGGTGCTGCTGGTAAGAGCAATGTGCACAGGGTGCAGCCCCTGTATGTACGGGACAGAGCCTTCATTATTGCGTTGTGCTCAACAGGTGCCAGCGGAGAACTGTGGTGCTCCTGGGCAGTTCAAGAACTGCACCGAGATCTGTGGCTCTTCATGAAGTCATCAAGAAATGGAAATCTGGATTTCCTGGAATGCCCTTGAACTCGGCTTTCCTGACTGTGTACTGTTTGCTGTAATGGGTAAGGGCAACGTACACCTACCACTGTTTCGCCATGAGGTAGTGTGACTGAATATAGTGCTGTTAGAGCTCAGTAGTACACTTTAGGGTACCCTGAAGGCTGCCTGTGCCTTTTCTCCTGAGTTCTCCTTGCCTCTGTCCTTTCCCTCTGTTGTTCTCCTTGTCCCTACCTTAGCCTTTGATTTCTCTTGGTGTTTTCTTTACCTTGCATTTGAGTTCTTTCCAGTGTTCTCCGGGCCTTTGGCCTTGGACTTCAGTGCAGTGTTACCCTTGGCGTTGGCGTTGGGCTGGGGCCTTTGGTGCGGCGTTCTCTTTGGCGTTGGGCCTGGGCCTGGGCCTTTGGTGCGGCGTTCTCCTTGGCGTTGGGCCTGGGCCTGGGCCTTTGGTGCGGCGTTCTCCTTGGTGTTGGGCCTGGGCCTGGGCCTTTGGTGCGGCGTTCTCCTTGGCGTTGGGCCTGGGCCTGGGCCTTTGGTGCGGCGTTCTCCTTGG
>NC_034435.1:5068996-5069901 GCF_002078875.1 Numida meleagris
CTTTGCGTTGCCTTTCCCTGGCTGTTTTCTTTCCCCTTGTCTTCATTTTGCTGTTGCTTTTTGTGTTGTCTTTGTCCTTTCCTTTGTCTTGACCTTCCTTTCAGTGTTCTTTTTGCCTTTGCATTGGGTGTTTGCTTTGCCTTAACCTGCCCTGGGATTGGCTGGGAGCTATTGTTAATTTCTGTCTTGATATGAATCGCAATCTTAACAGTGCTCCCAGAGCTTGTTCCTTTACGTCAGCATGCACTACAGGCTCCTTGTCTTTTTCTCCTTACCTTGTCCTTTCTTTGTCCTATTTACCCCTTGCCTTCCTGAACATGTTTCAAGCCTTGCATTTCAGGGTTCAGTAAATGTGGAGCTGCAGCTCTCCTGGTCATGGTATCCCATTCCATGAGCACAGGAATCCATTGTGTCCACATAGTTTTGTAGCGTTTTCCTTCTCCTGTGTTCATCAATGCTTCCTTGAAGTGTGTCACCCTCTACAAATAGAAGAGAGTGCGTTCCATGCCCTGATCCAGGTCATCAATAAAGATCATGGACTGGACAGGCCTCAATAACATTCATGATAGGACACCGGCTGCATTGAACAGGTTTCAGCACTTCTGTTTAGCCATTCAGGTAGTCATTTACCAGCAAGTAGGCTGTGTGTCCAAACACTTTGCTGCAGTCATCTTCTTAAGAGTTGTATAGCAGCCCACATCAAAGGGTTTCCCATGCTTATGAGGTTGGGTTAGCCCTGCTTACAGTTTGCCTGTAGAGCAGGGCTGACCCAAGTCCGTAACCAACACCTGGGTGTCGGACGGGGGCCTTTCATGTTCCGTCCTGGCCTGTCTGTGACTGCAGCCGCTTTTTGGCCGGTCTGAGAGTTGTGCTGATTTCAGCATGCAAGGTTAACATCTGGTCTT
>NC_034436.1:0-5026 GCF_002078875.1 Numida meleagris
TGGGGGGGTGGGGGGGGGAGCTGACCAGCTGTAGCTGCCGAAGTAGGCGACGATGTTGGGGTGCTGGCAGGAGCGGATCATCAGGATCTCCTGCTGGATCGTGGCGCAGTCGTCGTCTTGAGGGGGGGGGGGGAATAATGGACATTGGAGAGACATTAAGGGGTCCTGGGGAGTAATAAGGGGTCCTGGGGAGTACTGGGGGGGTATCATGGGGTACTGAGGGGTATTAAAGAGTCCTGGGGGGATACGGAGTGATAGCGGGTGGCATTAAAGGACGTGGGGGGAATATCGAGAAGTTTGGGGGGGGTTGAGTGACACACGGGGGGTATTAACGAGAAGTGGGGGATATATGGGGGCTTTAAGGCTGCTGGGAGAGGTACTACGGAATCCTGGGGGGAGAAACTGGGGGGTATTAAAGACCCTGGGGGTGTCCGGAGCCCCTCCTCACCTGCTTCCATCTTGACCACCTTGATGGCAGCCAGCTCGCCGGTGGCCTTGCTGCGGGCCTGGGGGACAGGCACTGGGGGTTAGGGCTGTGCTGGGCCCCCGGTACCCCGCATTACCACTCCAGTACTTCCCAGTAACCCCAGTGCCTCCCGGTACACCTCCAGGGCTTCCCAATACTCCTCCAGCACCCCCCATGTGCCTCCCAGTGCCCCCAAGTTTCTCCCAATAACCCTGCAGTTTCTCCCAGTATGCTCCAGTGCCTCCCAGTACTTTCTAAGTGCCCCAGTGCCTCCCAGAACACCCCCAGTGACCTCCAGTGTCCCTCCAATGCCTCCCAGTGCCCCCATGGCAGGATGCACTGGGCTGAACGTTCCAGCAGAAGCGAGGCTGGGGCTCCTTGGGGACACAAATGCCATCAAGAAGGACTGGAGAGGAACTGAGAGCCCTGGGAGGAACTGGGAAGCACTGGGAGGGGAACTAGGAGGCCCTGGGACTCCATTTCACACAACCCCCGCCCAGGGCTCTGGGTGGGGATGCCCTCCCCCCATAACTGGGATCCCCAAGGGGGCCACGTGTGGAGGCCGCAGTGTAGTTCCACCCCCTTCATCCCCCCCCCCGCTACGATTTTTGGGCCCCAGTCACCTTGAAGACGTCCCCGTAGGTGCCCCCCCCAAGGCGCTGCAGCACCTCGAAGTCTTCCTGGGGGTCGCGGGCGGCGATGCGGAGGAGCCGGGGGTCCATGGCGGAGCCCCCCCACCCCGTGACCCCCTCGATGCCAGCGGTGGCGGCAGCGGTGGCGCGGAGCTGGCGGCCCCCCCCGCCCCCAGCTCCCCACAAGGCAGCGCGGCGGAAGGGGAAACTGAGGCACGGCCCATGGGGACCCAGGCATCCGGGGGGGGCCCCCCCCTGTGCCAAACCACAGCGCGGGAAGGGGAACCCCTACCGAGGCACTGCGAGGGCGGGGAGCAGCCAGGCCCTGAGGGATCCCAGTACGGCACCAGTGCAGCCCAGTGCGCTGCACAACAACTTTGACACCATTTTCTTCCGCTCTGGCCTCAGCTCAGCCCCATTTACCCCCATAAGTCCCAGTGGGCACCCAGAGGATCCCAGTACGGCCCCAGTATGGCTCTGGTACGTTCCCAGTAAGGCCCTGTGTACCCCCCCTATTTTTACAAAATTTCCTCCCACTTTTGTCCTATTTACTCCTCTCTGTCCCAGTGCGGCCTGCTCCATCCCACTAAGCCTCACCCTGCCCACTTGGGCCCAGTGTGTCCCCCCTTCCCGCCCAGTTCGACCCAGTCGCTCTTATTTCAAGACCCCACGGGGTGCGGGTGCGTTTTGACCTCACTTTACCCCCATTTTGGCCCGTTTTTGGCCCGTTTTGGCCGAGTTAGGCCGAGCCAGGCCCAGCTCGCCGCACGCAGGCCGCTGCCACGCGCCATGACCGGAAGAGGGCGCCGCGAGCGGTGGGCGTGGCCTGTCCCTCTGCGCGCGGCCTGACCGTGTGGGCGTGGCCTTAGGGTATATACTTCCGCCCGGAGGCGACGCCGCATTCGCTGTCTGCGGCTGCGCAGTCTGTTGTCCTCCACCGTCCCGTCATGCTCAGCGAGCGCCCGCGCCGGAAGCGGAAGTTGCCGCGGCCGCCGGAAGCCGGCTCTTTCTCTTCCTTTCCTGCGGCCGAGGCTCCGCGCGTCATGGCGCTGTTTGAGCAGATGAGGGCCAACGTGGGCAAACTACTGCGGGGAATCGACCGGTACCGGGCGAGGGGGAAGCGGAGGGAATGTTGGTGTGCAGAGCGAGCCTGGAATCGGGGGCTGAGGCTTGAGGTCGGGGCTTGGAGCCGGGAGGTGGGGGCTGTGGGGAGGCCCCGGGGCTCCGGAGGGAGGGGGTCTTGGAGACCGGGACAGTGGCCTTTTTTTTTTTGTTTGTTTCAGTGACTTTTTTCCCCTCTAGGTACAACCCTGAGAACCTGGCAACACTAGAGCGCTACGTGGAGACGCAGGCCAAGGAAAACGCCTACGATTTGGAGGCCAACCTGGCTGTGCTAAAGCTGTGAGCAGGGCGGGGGTTGCTCCCCACAAGGCTTCCTCTGTCCCCCATATAACTCCCCTCTCCTGTCCCCATAACCCTCTCCATAACACGCCGCCCCCCCACCCGCAGGTACCAGTTCAACCCTGCCTTCTTCCAGACTACGGTGACAGCGCAGATCCTGCTGAAGGCCCTCACCAACCTCCCCCACACTGACTTCACGCTTTGCAAGTGCATGATCGACCAGGCCCACGTATCCTCCCTCTGTGGGGGGCTTAATAGGGGCTGGGTGAGGGGCTTAGGGGCTATCCATGATGCTGCGCTGACCCAGAGTGGGTGTCTGTGGGGTGGTGATGGTGGTCTGCAGCTCTCCAGGCTGCTCTGGTGTACTCTAGAGGCTTCCATGGGCACTCTGCTGTGCCCTATTGAATGCTAAAGACCTTCCAGTGGACTCTGGACCTCTCCAGAGTCCTCCCAGAACTCCTCGTTGTGCTCTGTGGTGCTTTGTTTGTTCCTAATGTGCCCTCTTGTACTACAGGCCCACTCCAATGTACTCGCAGTCTGCCCAGAGTCCTCCCAGAGCTCCTCACTGTAATCTGTTATGCTCTTTTGTTCTCTTAATGTGCCTTATTGGACTGTAGGAACCCACCTGAGTCTTTCCAAAGCACTCCAGTGTGCTCTAGGGCACTCTAGAGGCTTCCCAGAGCACCCCTGGGCCACAGTTGGGTACTGTAACGTACTCTTGGTGGTGGTTTGTCCCCCTCCTAGCCCCATCCCTGCTGTGTGGGGTTTAGTGTGGATGCCCCATCCCTAATGAGCAGGGATTTGAGATGTTCTCCTGAGTGGGACAGTTGGAAGCGGAGGTTTGGGTGCCTTGCTCCTTGTTGAGTGTGGATTTGGTGCGCCCCATCCTCGCTGGATGGCAGAGGTCAGGGGTTTGGGGCGGGGGTGACTCTGGGCTCGTTTGTTTCCCTTGACCCCGTCGCAGCAGGAGGAGCGGCCGATCCGGCAGATCCTGTACCTGGGGGAGCTGCTGGAGACGTGCCACTTCCAGTCCTTCTGGGTGAGTCCTCACAGCACCACGGGGTGGTTGGCACCACGGGGACGGTGACATTAATGACGCTTTGTCCCACAGCAAGCTCTGGATGAGAACATGGAGCTGTTGGATGGGATTGCCGGCTTTGAGGACTCTGTCCGAAAATGTGAGGTGGCATTTTAGGGGGCTGCTGAGGGGCTTCTGGGGGGTATTTTGGGGCCAGGACTGACCCAGGTTTTTCCCCTGCAGTCATCTGCCACGTGGTGGGCATCACGTACCAACACATTGACCGATGGCTGCTGGCTGAGATGCTGGGAGATCTCTCAGGTACGGGGTGGGGGGCACTGAGGGGCGGGGGACGTGAGGTGGCAGAGGGGTGGCTCAGTGCTCTGTCCCCTCCCTCAGAGGCGCAGCTGAAGGTGTGGATGAGCAAGTATGGGTGGACGGAGCCGGAGCCCGGGAAGGTGTTCATATGCAACCAGGAGGAGAGCATCAAGCCCAAGAACATCGTGGAGAAGATCGACTTCGACAGTGGGTGCAGGGGGTGGGGTGGCACACAGAAGCCACAGCTTACTGCTGACCCCCCTCCCCTCTTCCTGCAGGTGTCTCCAGCATCATGGCCTCGTCGCTCTGAGCCCCAACGCATCCTCGTTAACACAGTGGATTTTAATTGTCTCGAAGTAAAAGAGAAACCTCCAGTGTGCTGTGTGCTGCCTGGGGGGGGGTCCTGGGGAGCGGTGGGGGTCAGGTCCCTGTGGGGCGGCCCTCCTTGGGGGTGTACCACTGTGGGATCTTTGATCTCATAAATATTCATATCACAATTATGCATAATGTTAAGTGATGTGTTATTATGCATAATAATTAAGAGGTGGTGGGTCAGCAACTATGCTGCGTTAGCACTCATTAACTAATACACGTGGGTGGTGCATACAAGTGCTCATTAATATTAACATGATAATTATGTAATCAATGGGTGGGGGGTTTCTTGTTGCTCGTTAATATTAACGAGCTTGTATCTAACGAGTTGAGGGCATGTGGGACCATTAAGTACATGATGACTCATAGCTGGGAGCGCACGCAAGAGCTCGTTAATTGCACTGTAATAGCGGGGTGCACGCTGCAGTTCATCCAATGTTCACGCGAGGATGCGGCCTCATTAATATTAATGAGAAGGCAGGCCGCTGTGCAACACGCCCCGCCCACCTCGTGAATATTAAAGAGGCGCCCAGCTGGGAGGGCGGGGCGGGCGCCGAGTGGGCGTGGCCTCGCGAGGGCGCGTCGCGCAGGCGCAGTGCGGGAGGGCGCAGTGCCGTCGGCGCGGCGGTGGGAGCGGAGCGCAGCGCAGCGCCATGGTGGATTACCACAGCGCCGGGCAGCCCTACCCCTACGGCGGCAACGGGCCGGGCCCCAACGGCGACTACATGGCCCAGGAGGACGACTGGGACCGAGACCTGCTGCTCGATCCCGCCTGGGAGAAGCAGCAGCGGAAGGTGGGGTCGGGTGGGGGGCCGAGGC